>NC_061850.1:9301650-9304150 GCF_019202785.1 Penaeus chinensis | reverse complement strand
GAAGTATTAATAAGTTAATCTACAGTTTTTGGTTAACAGGGCATGTCGTTTCGGGAGCGTGTATAGGGCCGTAATGCGTCCATTTAGTCCAGTAGCTTCCACTGCGACTCTGGGGGGGGAAGGATTAGCTGGTGTGTCGATGAGACCGTCATAAGTGACCATTACGGCACTATAACTACCATCATGGATGCTGGCCCAGCTGAAATTCAAAGACCAAATTCAAGATGGAAAACAGACAAGGCCAACTGGCAGAGCGCCTTGGCCCTCTGTCTGAGATGCAATGATCCCCCACAAAGCGAAAATGTGGAAGTGCTTGAAGCCAAACTTCTAAACGCCATTAATGAAGCAGCCTCACTGACTATACCCAAAACTCGGCCTGGGTCCAGAACTCACAAAGACGCCTGGTACTTCAACGACGAGATCAGGGAGGTGAACCACAGAGTGAACATGTGCCGAAAACTATTCCAAAGGCAAAGAACCCCTGACAACTTAGCCCTCTTAAGGGAGGCTGTCAGGGATGCCAAGGAAATTGCCAACAGAGTCAGGCAGGAAAAGTGGCTGGAATGGTGTGAGTCCTTCGACCACCAAACCACCCTTTCAGAGCTGTGGCAACAGGTCAGGCGAGCTACCAGCCGCTCAGTCCCGAGGTGCACGCATCATGACACCCAAGCAGAGGCAAACAGACTGGCGCACGAGTTCTCTGCGAGAACAAGCAGCAACAGCCTGCCAGCCGTGCTGAGGGCAAGACAAGAGCGTCTACAGCCAGACAGACTTGCTCAGATCAGAGAAAGGGCAGCCGAACCCGATAACTCAGACGTTATCTTTTCTCTGAGGGAACTAAGAAAAGCCTATAAATCCAGTTCTAACACAGCCCCGGGCTCTGATGGGATCTCGTACCCCATTATCTCCCACCTAGGACTAGCAGGTGAACGTGCACTCTTGCAACTCATCAACAAGTCCTGGGAATCTACCCCAGAATTGGAAGAGGGCTACTATAGTTCCCGTCCCAAAACCGAAGGAGCCAGGGAAGTACCGCCCCATCTCTCTCCTCAGCTGCCTGGCCAAGACCGCCGAGAGGATGGTACTAAACCGGCTCCAATGGAAAATGGGTCCCCCGCACGAACACCTCCACGGGTTCACAAGGGGCATGAGCAAAGCACACAGCATAGCCACGCTCTTAAGAACAATCAGCAAGGGCCCAGCTGTGGTGGTATTCCTTGACCTGGAGAAGGCTTTTGAACTAGCAAGTCCGCTTGCCATTCAGGAAAGCCTGATCCAGAAGGGAATCAGAGGAAAGCTCTTGGCTTGGATAGGTGACTACTTCAGGAACAGGACTGCCAATGTCAAATTCCAGGGTCACCTATCGCAGCACATGCCACTCGAATATGGAACGCCACAGGGTGGGGTTCTCAGTCCAGCCCTATTTAACATTTTAATGTCCTGCATCCTCAACATAAACCTCCCAGTGGGGTGCAAGATCATCTCGTATGCGGACGATCTCGCTATCACCTCCACTGGACCACACAGCCAGAATAAAGCCCAGCGTTGTCTGGACCTTGTGTCCGAGGAGTGTTGTAGGACAGGACTAAAGATCTCTGCAGCCAAATCCAAAGCCATGGCTCTGAGACAGAGAGTTCGAGGCACAAGTCTGAAAATCCAGGTAGTGGAATTGGAATGGGTCCAGGACTTCCTATACCTTGGGGTAAGGATAGACCGGACCCTCTCCTTCCACAGGGAGGTCCATTACCTTTTCGACCGCAGCCAAGCAAGACTATCTGTCATGAGAGTAATGTCTGGGAGACGCATAGGAGCCAGACACAAAGTACTAAGTTCATTCTATGTACATGCTGTCCGGCCCGTTGTGGACTATACCTCAGTCGCTCTAATTGCCGCCAAGAAAAAGTACACAGACAAATTGGAGACAGTCCAAAATGAAACTGCCAGGATCATTCTGGGTGCCCCGAGATGGAAGAAGGTCCTCAACCTCCTGATGGAGGCAAACCTTCTCCCCCTGGACTCACGAATACCGAAGTCATTCTTCACAGAATGCGCCTAGGTTACCACTGTACATGGCAGATTATTAAAACAATAGAACGCGGAGAGAGGTGCTGCATGAACTGCTGCGAGCCGAACGCCACACCAGTTCACTACTTAGAGAATTGTGAGCATACACAATTCCTGAGACAGGGACCGCCTACAGCAGCCGCCGTGCTGGTAAAAAGGTTATGCGATATGCTTACACCATGGCGGCAGGAGCGCCTGCTTGCAATCCCACCGCCACAGTAAGCACCGAGTGTCAGATAATCAAATGAGACAGCCGTATAAAGCTGACCCAGACGAAGCTAGAACTTCGCAAATCAATCCATACCAAGCTTCCAGGTCATCCTTGGGCAATGTGTAGTACATGTTTGCCTCTCCTACTACGGTACAGATTATTTTTATCATTAAAAAAGTGGATCTCGCTTAGAAAATTGAAATCTGTATAGTGCATGTGCTATAG
>NC_061850.1:9296650-9299150 GCF_019202785.1 Penaeus chinensis | reverse complement strand
TATTACTGTTGATTATATTATGGTAATTATAATGTTTATAAGAAAAATAACACCATCGATATTCATAGCACTAGTAAAAAATACATTATCCCGCCAATTCAAGGAAAGGTGAATTCAGGTAAGGCAGAGCCATCTATGTGTAGAGACATTTCAATTTTTTTTTTTTTTTTAATTTTCCCCGTCGCGAATGGGTTAACTTGCGGTTTGGATTATTTTGAGATGCAATTATTCTAGTTAGATTTTTTATGAAATCATATGTTATCTTTTTTCCTCGAATTGTTACGTCGCTTACACTTTCATAGTCTCATTTAGGTATTACATTCTTTCATCTTCTTTTTCTATAATCTATCGATTTTCTATATTTTTTTATCTGGTTTCTTCGTCCTCTTCTTTCTTCATTGTACACACATTTTAAATCTGTGGGCGGGCGGTTGGCAGCAAGAACAGTGGCCAAGCAAATTGACTGAGAATTGACAAAATCCACATCGTTTGTGGAAAATTGATGCAAGTGAAAAAACGTCCGGGTAAGATTTTCCCAAAATACCACAATGACTCACCGCAAAAGTTCAGCGACGCACTACCCTCTGTGGCCCGTTGCGTAGGGGGCAATAACAAGACTCCACGAGGGTCGGCAATTAATGGAACTGAAGTGAAGCCCACGGCCTCCGAACAAGCACTCCGGCAAAGGCCAACAATTCTTCGTGAAGCATATTCTGGGAGAACAAAGCTTGATAATGACCAGTTATTTTGGAAAGAGTGGAACGGGAAGAAATGTTGCGCGGAGGCCACTGCACTGGTTTATGCTACCCATATTCTCCCTGTGGATGGCTCCTACTGACTATCGTTCTACCGTGTGTGTGTGTGTGTGTGTGTGTGTGTGTGTGTGTGTGTGTGTGTGTGTGTGTGTGTGTGTGTGTGTGTGTGTGTTTGTTTTGCAGAATTGCTGCGTTGCGCGTCGTCACGACAGATGTAAAGGTCATTGGTCACAGTTGTTCAGTTCTAAACTATAAGTCCTTGATATTGATAATATATTTATATAAATGTATATATACATAAATATATTAATAAATGTATGTATGCATGTATATATGTATACATATATATTCATTCACATTCGCCCATCACTGAAGCGGTGTTTGACAAACTACCATGTTGAAAGCATGGGTTTTGACTGGATCTTTATACTGGGGTGGCTGACCAATGATCCTTTCCCAGGTGAGTGGTTGTTTAGGTAATCATTATTACCCACCATCATATCTACGATAGGCTCACCCACTACCGTATCCGCGCGAGTACTCATATATATATATATATATATATATATATATATGTGTGTGTGTGTGTGTGTGTGTGTGTGTGTGTGTGTGTGTGTGTATGTATGTATGTATGTGTGTGTGTGTGTGTGTGTGTGTGTGTGTGTGTGTGTGTGTGTGTGTGTGTGTGCTGATATAGATAGACACACACACATACATACATATATACACACACACACATATAGACATATACATATACATATATATGTGTATGTGTGTATAGACATACATATATATACATACATACATGTTAATATATATGTGTGTGTGTGTGTGTGTGTGTGTGTGTGTGTGTGTGTGTGTGTGTGTGTACACATATACATGTAAATATGCAATATATATACACATAAATATATTTTTTTTTTTGTATCACCGATGCAGTGTTTAACTACTTGGCGCCATGTTTCACGCTGACGAGCTTTTCCCCAGAGGCATCGAGGAGTGTTATTCTCGCCCTCGAGCTTGCTTGCTTTCAATTCTACCGCTTAGGCTAAGGTTCTCTAACGTGTCTTTTGGTATTGCATATTCGAGGAATTTGAGTTCTAGTCTAGATCAATTCTAGAAGCTCGCGTCCCTGTCCGACTCTTAAGAGGATCTCGTTGGACACTCGGTCAATGTAAGGGGTGCGCGCCATCTTGCGGTAGAACTACATTTCCGCGGCCTCTATGATGCGCCAAATTTCAGCCGTCAGTGTCCAGGACTCACAGCCATAGAGGAGAGTCGACCAGACAAAGGTTTAATGAGGCTGATTTTTACTTGCATTAAGAGCTTGCGGTCTGTTTGGATGTTCCGGAATTTGGAGAATGCATCTTTTGCTAGTCCGATTCTGCGTCTGATTTCCTTCTGGCATCTAAGGTGACAAGACTTGCAGGATTTCTACTTCTCGTTTCTGTGGAGAAGTTGGTGGGACCACTGACTTCGAAATTACCAAGCATTCTGTTTTCTTGCTGTTGACATGGAGGCCAAGATGTTCGCTGGCTTCCGCAACAGCATCAAAAAGTTATTGGAGGTCATTTGCAGATGGCTATGAGATCATCTGCATAACGGAAGTTGTTGATATTGCAACCACTGTTAACAATTCCCTCCAGACGATCTTAAATCTACCGTAGGATAACTTCATAAAATCAGGTGACATCACCTACGATGTCACCTACGAGTCATATACGAGTGACAGATGGCGCCCAGGG
>NC_061850.1:9271650-9291650 GCF_019202785.1 Penaeus chinensis | reverse complement strand
TCAATCAAATAACCTCTGACTCTGTCTCTTCTTCTCTATATGTCTGTTTTTCTTGTTATCAGTTTGTCTATCTTTCTCTTTCTTTCTTTCTTTCTATTTCTTTCTTTCTTTATCTCTCTCTCTCTCTCTCTCTCTCTCTCTCTCTCTCTCTCTCTCTCTCTCTCTCTCTCTCTCTCTCTCTCTCTCTCTCTCTCTCTCTCTCTCTCTCTCTCTCTCTCCTCTCTCTCTCTCCTCTCTCTCCTCTCTCTCCCTGCTTCCTGCTTAATATCTGTTTCTATTCCTCTCTGTGTCTTTTTTCTTTGTAAATCCGTGTGTGTGTGTGTGTGTGTGTGTGTGTGTGTGTGTGTGTGTGTTTGTGAGTGTGTGTGTTTATGTTTGTGAGTGCATGCTCGCACGCGCGTGTGTGGGTGCATTTCTCTCTCTCTTCCTTACTTTATTTGTCACCCTTGATACAACTTTATACAAAATCACAAGCAGCGTCCTTTTTTTTCAAATATTTTCTTTTCCGATATCCAGGTGTGTTTCGTAACAGATTTGGGATGTGCCATTTACGTTCATTCAGGGTTGGCAAAACTCACAGAAATTCAAGCATTCGACGCGAAATGATTTATCTTCCTAATTGCACGATTTTGGAATTATTTTGTTTTTTTTTGGTGTGCTCCATTTTTTTTTTGTACTTTTTTTTGTATTTTGACGTTCCGGAAGATAAGGCTTCGTATCAATCCTAGATAATACGTAGATCAATAAACTTCATGTCTTGTTGGTTCTGACGTAAATGAACTCCTGGTCCAATTTTGTTACATTGCTTACTTCTTCATTTCTGTCTGCCAGGCTTTCTGTCTGTTTAAATGTCAGTCTGTTTGTTTGTCTATCTGTGTCGGACACTGGTTTGTTTGTCTGCCAGTCAGTCTGTTTGTTTGTTTGATAGTCTTGTTTGTTGGTCTGACAGTCTGTGTTTGTTTGACAGTCTGTCTGTTTGTTTGTCAGTCTGTCTGTTTGCTTGACAGTCTTGTTTGTCTGTCTGCCAGTCTGCGTGTTTGTCAGTCAGCTTGTTTGTCTGACTTTCTGTCTGTTCACATAGGCTGACTCTATTAAGTAAAATGTTTACGAGTTTAGTAAAATTGTCATTGTTGGATTATTTGATTCCTCACAGATGTTTTCAATAAGACTCATTATATCTCTTTATCTTAGAGAATTTGTCGTATGAGTTCAGCAAAAGTATCTTATAATTATTAAGCTGTTTTCTTACCCACAACTTTCAATTCGACTGCGTGGTGGAAAGCATTAATTTGAATTAAAATTATTTAGATAGGGAATCCTTGCATGGTTGTTTTCCCGTAGTTTATAACAATACGTTAACGTGTAAATATATTGGATACATAACTGAATTATAACTGAAATATTATAAGAAGAGTAGGTTTATATATTCGTGAAATAGTTATGTAAAGCAGTATGTTCCATTTTCCATTGTCCATATATTTCCTTATTTGAGATATCTTGGAAGCTGCCCCTGTGACTGTGTCTATGCACATAACTTTAAGATTCTCGTTTTCAGGTATTCAGATATATTTTTTCCTGCGATATTTTCTCCGGGGAACTTTGTAGGAGAGCCAATGATAACACAAGCGCTATTGTTTTCGTTTATTTGAAATATTGTGTATTTA
Source organism: Penaeus chinensis (assembly GCF_019202785.1). Classification (NCBI taxonomy): domain Eukaryota; kingdom Metazoa; phylum Arthropoda; class Malacostraca; order Decapoda; family Penaeidae; genus Penaeus; species Penaeus chinensis. The sequence goes on along the minus strand of NC_061850.1, from coordinate 9,289,986 downwards.
CAATCATTCCACTTCTTTGTCAAACTCAGGCTTTTAATTCAAGTCTGAAATTATGTTGCTCGTCTCATTCAACTTCGTGGCAGTCCGAATCCGACCCTATTTCCCTCCGCTGGAAGTGTCATTTTTCCGTAACCAGATGAGCAGTCTCCTCGAAACACAGTTATAGAAAACGGTCAGAGGTATATGTGTACAGTATATATTATATATATTACATAAATAGCCAGCCCCAAAAGCATACCTTGAAAGAGAAATTAAGGCAACTAGTTCTATTCATCCTATGGATATAGAATCGGAAAACGAAAAGAAATACAGAAAGTTCGCAGAAATATAGACAGACATAACTTGAAAGAAAGATAGACAAGTAAAAAGAAGAGACAAAAACGTAACTAAAACGAAAGAAATATATATATATATATATATTTATAAGTCTGAGCATTCCATAAGCAATGTCATGAAGTTGGGTTATTACTTTATTGTGCTCACGCTAACAACATAAAAGACATTAGAGCGAAATACGTTTGCACATGTACACCTCAACGAAAACGGGAAACAAGGCAAGGTTTGCTCTTTCTCCTCAGTTATTGTTCACGTTCCTAGGGTCTCCCTCATTTCATATGTAATAAAAATAAAGACAGGGAATTCTTGAGATCCAGTATTTTCATATCATACAATTATAGGCTTGAATATAATTTTTCACTGTATTTTTTTTTTTTTTTTTATAATGTACAGGGTAGTATAATATCAGCAGAGATGCAGAAATCTTGCAGAGGACAGTGTAGAGTATCATGGCATCAATCATAGACGGCATGGCAATCTGCAGGAAAGAGAAGGTTTATTTTAGAAAGGTGTAAATGTCTATTAATCTTTCTCATTTTTCTTCATGGCAAATAACAAACTGTTTTGATAAATATTAAATTGTTTAAGAATATGCTATAATCTGAACCATGAATTTATCAAAGGAGAAGATTCCTGAAGTGTTCCTTTAATCAAATTAAACGATAGATTATATTAGTAGTGCCAGAGTGTGTGACGCTGCAACCCGGGGCACCGATGCCAGCTCCTCCGGTTACAAGATTCCAAAGTGAAATTAAATATATCTCACCAAAGGAGTTACAGATATTAAATTAAATTTTCAGCTTTTTTCTCACGAACTGTATTTACGGCATCACGTTAAGGAAGTGATGCGAATTCAGAGGATTGTTTTTGATTGTTTTGCTTACCTTGTTTAGGATATAATGCCTTTTCCTAAGTTCGTTAGACTTCACTTTACTCTTATCATTTTGGTGAGTCTTACACTAACCGTATTTTTATTTTACTTTGAGCCACAGTGATTCAGGAAACAGATGATGCATTCTGTTATAAAGGGAAATTCATGCGGAAGGGAGGGGGTGAAGCAAAGAGTGCCACTGAAAAACCTTTTTATATTTTACGGTGCCATCACTGAAAAAAAAAAAAAATACAAACTACTGGACGATATAGAGGGAAGAGATAAAGAAAACACGCAGAGAAGGATGAAATAAGATGATCGAGACATAGAACGAGAATCCGGCAGCAAGAGAATGGCAAAAAGGCGCCATCCGATTCACGCCTAAGTACAATATACAGGTGTTTTGACAACGTGATGAGTCGTCGGTCTTAATGGTAAATAGAGTGCTTTGTTGTTCAACGCTGTAGCTAAAGATGAGTGTCTAGATATAGATATCAATTTGAAAAAGATTGTTTACTTGACGTTGATTGAGGAGTAGGATAGATGAAGATTAACAATTTAGCAAAGTAAACTGTAATTGGTAAATTCTGTTTTCAATAAATATTACTTGATATCTACATAGACATTCATTTTGTCATTACACACACACACACACACACACACACACACACACACACACACACACACACACACACACACACACACAAACATATATTATATATATAATATATATATATATTATATATATAAATATATATATATATATATATGTATGTATGTACACACACACACACACACACACACACACACACACACACACACACACACACACACACACACACACACACACACACACAAACACAAACACAAACACACACACACAGATATACATGTGCGTGTATCGGTATCTATACATGTTTTAATGTGTATTTGTTCAGTGTTTGTAGGTCTGTGGAACATGTGTGTGCATGTCTGTCTGTGTATGTATGTATGTATGTGTGTATGTATGTATGTTTGTATGTATGTATGTATGTTTGTTTGTTTGTTTGTTTGTTTGTTTGTTTGTATGTTTGTATGTTTGTATGTCTGTATGTATGTACACATCACACACGCATCCGTCCCGCCACCGCAGCCCAAGCGAGCGCCTCCACCTCCGCCGAGAGCGACTCCCGCGCGGCCGAACCAACCGTGGTCGTCGTCGGTCGGTCGGTCGGGCGGCCGGGGGGACCGAGCCCGACCTCCTACTTCCCGGGGTTCATTCCGCTCTCGATGAAGTGGGAGTCCTCGCCGTTGCCGCCGATGTCGCCGTCGGAGCAGGCGCGGTCGCCGAGGTTGAAGCAGAAGCTGCGACACTGCCTGCTGCCGTTGCCGGCGCAGAAGGAGCGGACGGCGCGGGTCGACACGTGCAGGTCCTCGAAGTCCATGTCGGCCTCGAGGGCTTTGGCGAGCATCTGCAGCTCGTGCTCGAGGCTGCGGGGGGCGGAGGCTCCGCGGTTAGACGAGACTGTCGGGGGGAGGCTACTGGGGAGAACGGGGTAGGGGGGGGGGATTACCCGGGAAAGTATGGGTTTACAGGGAAGTGCCGGGGCGTTTGGGGGGAGGGGCTACCCGGGAGAACGTGAGAGGTTACCGGGGAGAGCGAGGTGGTTACCGGGAGGGCGGGGAGGAGTAGGTTATTGGGAAGAGCGGAGGGGGGGAGAGGGGGTTGCAGGGGAGATAATGAGGGAGAACGGGGAGGGGAAGGTTACCAGGAAGAGCGGGGAGGTTGCAGAAGAGGGTGTGGGAGGTTACTGCGGGTGGGGGGGGGGGGGGGAGGAGAGGGAAAGATTACCAGACAGAGCGGAAGGAGGATACCAGGAGGGGGGGAGGGGAGAGGTTACTTGGGTTACTGGAGAGACCAGTAAGGAGGAGCAAAGAAAGAACCTCGGAAGGTCGGAGAGGGGAAATCTTAGGGGAAATCTCACCTGGGACTGAGGGGAGATTAGGGAAGCTCAGACGAGATTAGAGGAGACCAGGGTAGAAAGCCAAAAAGGAGAGAAATTAAGGGAGATAAACCTAGACAGCTGCGAGTTTAGGGGTTGAAAAGGAGAAAAGTATTAGGGTGATAACGTTGGAAAGGCGGGGAGATAAGATCAGATAAAGAGTGATTTCATTAAAGAGGCTGGGGGGATGAGGGCAGCGTCGGATCAGCTTAAGGGGGAGAAAAGACGGTGGTGAGAAATTGCCTCACTAATTTGCAAAAAAAAAAAAAGACGAAGGTACGCTAAAGGAGTAACCGTGAGGTCTATGCGATAAAGGGAGAGGGAGGGAGGGAGAGAGAGAGAGAGAGAGAGAGAGAGAGAGAGAGAGAGAGAGAGAGAGAGAGAGAAAGAGAAAGAGAAAGAGAGAGAGAGAGAGAGAGAGAGAGAGAGAGAGAGAGAGAGAGAGAGAGAGAGAGAGAGAGAGAGAGGGAGGGAGGGAGTAAATGATGTAAGAATGAATTGCAAAGAAGGTGTAAAGATATCAAATAGCCAAGCGGCGTATTGATATCGGATCTACAAGAACGGATACTAGAAAATAAGGTGCATGCCATTTTTCCAACGATAGCAAACGACTACATGTCTCTGGAAAGCAAATCTACAAGAAGACATGCAAAGTAATAACAAAATCGTCACTTTAAAACAACGTTGGTTACAAATCACTAGAAAATAAATCTACAAGAAAACACACACAACATTACTTCCGAATAGTATTGTCTACGCATCTCAGGAAAAGGAATTTGGGAACATCACAAAGTCCAGTGAAAGCACGAGTGAAGAGAAGTACCCAAGCTAATGGAAAAGATTTATCTTTGCTTTTTCTAAGAAAGCGTTGCTCATGGCAGAGGAATGGTGCTGGTCGAGACATGCTCAATCGTTTCTTTTATTAACTGACGTGGATTGTGTGTGTGGGTGTGTGGGTGTATGGGTGTGTTAGGAATATGTGGGTCCATGTATATGGATTCCGCGTGCATATACGCATGCGTGTGCACAAGGGACCTAAGCACCACACCCCGCCCATGAGCATCCCACCACCAAAGCTCACCATGAAAGTCTACTGCTATCTCCACGCCCTCCAGAGCTTCATTGAGCTTCTTCGGAGAGCTCCAAGGAACCTGAGGCTTGGTACTCCCCGGAGGCGACCTCAGCGGCCCTCCTCCTGCGGCCGGGAGAGGACAGGGAGTCCCAGTAGCTCTTTTCGGCCATGGCGCCTACAAGGTCCTTGTAGTCGCAGCCGTGGGAGAGGCCGGCGTTGATGTAGCAGGTGCGTTTCCTGGGGGGCTGAAGGGTTAGAGGAATTCCGCCACCGAGGCTTCTACGACTACGGAAGCTCTACTACGACAGCGATTCTCAACCAGGGGTGAAATTAGTCCCTGGGATTTAAAAGCTCTGTAGCATAAATCAATACTCATTTGGCGCGCTGATGCTTCTCATATTTCTATTTTGTTACTTGATGCAAAATCTTAATAATAAAAGGGCTTTTATGTTTTTCTTTCCGTTTCTTTTTTCGTCTTCTTAATGGAAAATGGGGGTGAATGGCAAATTACTTCCAGGGTAAACGATAAAGGAAGGGTTGAGAATCACTGCTCTACCGCGAGATAACAGATAACATATAGCTGCAATAATAATTTCGGTTTCAACAAGTTTTCAAAAGGCACAGAGAAAAAACAATATTTGCAGGTGTTAGTATTTGATGATCGTTATTTTTTTAGATTAAATACATAGCCTGAATAAGATTATCATTATTCGTTTAATAATATGTAAATAAGGTTCATTAACTGAATTTCACTAATCAATTCCCTAAACATGACACTAAAATCTCAGAGATGGTAGCACTGACCATGATTATAAAGATGTTTATCATTATGTTTCTATATCAAAAGATAATGCCATTGATGATGATAATAACATAAATAATGATGATGATAATGATGATAATACTAGAAAATACTGGGACTTACGATATTACAAATAATTTTGACATCCCAGACACAACAACTACAAATCTATCTAAACCTCCCTGGAAACAAACAGTGAATATTTACACACAAACAATCTAACTCCCCCTGCCCCCCCCCCCCCCGAACACAAAAAATGGCACAAACAAGGACAAAAGCAAGAACACCTACCGGATTCTTGATGGATCTTCAACAGCCGCTGGGATCTCGTGTCCAGCCTCGGCCGCTTTGAGGTTGTTGATAAGTCGTCTGATGAGAAGGAATTCGCGCAGCCTCTCTGGTACGCTAGAGAGTTCGCTGTGAAGAGAACAAAATATGTATAACTATCGCTACTACCGCGAATATTATTAATATCGTGAGTGTTGTTTGCTCTACCATTAGGCGGTTGTGATAAGTCCTGTTAGCGTTTGGACCGGTTAGATGTTAAAAGAAAACGTGATCAGTCAGTCTCCGTTTTCTTTGCATTGGGGTGAACAGGATTTACTTCAACACGAATGATCTCGTCTGTGATCTTTAAATTAATTAATTTGACCTTTCATTTCTTCTCCTCATCTCCTAGCTCATCTCTCCCCTTCCCCTCCCCCCCCCCCTCTTCTCCCAATCCTGCTTTTTCCTCACCCACTCTCCCCTCCCTTCCCCTCTGCTTCCTTCTCCCTCTCCTCTTTCTCTCTCCATTCTGCCCCCATCCCTTCCCCCTATTTCCCTTTCCCTCCCCCATTCCCCTTCGTTCAATCCCATTTCACACCCTTCCCCTCTCCCTCGTTTACCCTCTACCTTCCCCTATCCTCTCCTTTCCCTTTCTTTCCCGTCTCCTCTCGCCACCTGTTGCCGAAACACTGAATTCCGTGAACCCTACAGACCTTAAGAGTAACTAAAGGCCATAAGAGTTGCTAATTATTGTATTAATGAACTCTTTTGAAGTCTTTGCCGGAGGTCCTTCTACTGGAGATAGTTGTAGCACATATCTACGACCGAAAAAAAACAAAGGACAATCACTGAAAGCAGGAATATATATATATATATATATATATATATATATATATATATATATATAAGTACATAAGCACACACACACACACACACACACACACACACACACACACACATACTCGTATATTTTTTCTTATTATTTCTTTTTTCTTTTTTCTATTTCTTTTCGCTTTTTACCATTGCATTTTATGCTTGTTTTCTTTTGACAGTTAACAATTTTAGATTGATTTATTAGATAGATAGAGAGAGAGAGAAGGGAAAACCAGCAAATAGAAATAAGTATAGGCAGAAATACCGACCAGTGTCTTGTAAGATATCCCAATGACACGAAACAGTACGACAGATAATTATCATTCCAGAAGGAGTAAGAAGATCACCGTGACGTCACAAATTCATCCCCTCAAGACTAAATGAGATACGATTTTTGGTGCACTTTAGCCTCCCACGCCCTGCCTCCTCCTCCTCCTCCTCCCCCCACTCTCGGCTCTCCTCTCCTCTCTCTCGGCTCTCTCACCCTCTTTCTTCTCCACTCTCTCTGCTCCTCCCCTCTCTCAGTTATCCTCCTCCTCCTCTTTCTCTCGACTCTCACCCCTCTTTCTTCTCCCCTCTCTCGGCTCACCTCCAATTCCTCCTCCTCTCTCTCATCTCTCCTCTTTCCGATTCCTCCTCCTCTCTCTCACCCCTCCTCTTCCCCCTTCATCCTCCCCTCTCTCGATTAACCTCTCTCCCTTCGTCATCTACACTCCCCACCTTCCTCCTCCTCTCTCTACCCCCTCTTGTCTAATCTGGTCTCCTCAGTCCACAAGTTTGGCTTCTTCCTCTTTCCTTCTCCTCTTATTCATCTCTCCCTCCTCCCCCTCAGTTCACCTCTCCTCTACCTGTCTATCTCTCCATTCCTTCCCTATCCCCGTCTACCTGTTCTCTCTTCATCCTCTACCTGTTTACTTAAGCTCCCCTTCCTCCTTTTCCCCTCCTTCTGTTTCCCTATCTACCTGTTCTCCTCCTCCTCCCCCCCCCCTCGTTTACCCATCTTCCTCCTCGCCCTCTTCCCCTCATTTCATGCCTATCTCCTGTCCTCTCCTCTTTTCCTTCAGTTCACTTCTCCCTTCTGTTACCATCCACTCCTAGCCACCCTCTCCCATCTTCATGACCAACCTCTCTCTCTCTCTCTCTCTCTCTCTCTCTCTCTCTCTCTCTCTCTCTCTCTCTCTCTCTCTCTCTCTCTCTCTCTCTACCTCTCTCTCTATTTCTCTCTATCTCTCTCTATCTCTCTCTATCTCTCCCCCGTCCCTCCCTCCCTCCCTCCCTCCCTCTCTCCCTCTCTCTATCTCTCTCTCTATATATATTTTTCTCTAAAATAGATAAACGAGAGAGAGAGAGAAATTTATACAAGCAGGAAAAAATTCATAATGACCTATTTACTACAGCAGGCAAAAAAAAAAAGAATACAAAAAAGGATAATGATGCATAGTCCTTCATAAACTTTCATTATAGGAACATTAAGTAAAAAAAAAAGAAAGAAAAAAAAAAAAAGGTAGAGGACTTCGTGTATACATGCATGTGTGGATATAAATGGGTTTGAAGAAATATCTCACGTGTGTGTGTGTGTGTGTGTGTATGTGTATGTGTATGTGTGTGTGTGTGTGTGTGTGTGTGTGTGTGTGTGTGTGTGTGTGTGTGTGTGTGTGTGTTGTGTGTGTGCGTGCGTGCGTGCATGCGTGCGTGTTTATATGTGTGGGTGCGTGTGTTTATGCGCGTATGCGCGCATGTGTATGCCCATGTATTTGTAGGCATGTGTCTTAGTTTCTAACTGTTCCTGTGAGTAAGCGCCGTGTTTTTTTCTTACGAAAGAGGCATATACCAACCCAGAACTTCATTTACTAGACTCTACTAACAGACAACCAAATTACCCACCGAAAATCGGAATACTAATCACGCAGTCAGATCATCTCCGGAACAATGGCTAATATAGCTTCGTCTTGGAGTCTTGATTGCGGGAAAGGAGCAACTGATTACCTTTTGACACTGTCTCGTCGATAAAGATATTTTGGTCGTTTCCTTGTCTCGCTTTCACATCGGTTTGCCTTTATTTCATCCATCATTTTTTTACCCTTCGTCTTTTTGTTATCCTTGTTTTTTTTTTTTATTATTCCCCATTTGTCTCCAAGCACATACATCTTAAGAAATACTAATGTTATTATAGTAGAATGTATTTGATGCCTAGTATATTTTTTTCTGATTTTAATTTGTGTATTTACAAAAAAACATATATTTTTCTACCGTCCCTCTATTCATCCTCCATCTTTTCCTCATCCTCCTTTTCATCCTCCCATCATTCCAAAATCGACAACAAACTCCACCTTTTTTCTAGTAAAGAACAAAAGACGAACGAAGGAGGAGGAGTCAGTAACCCAGCATGACGTGTAGCTCAGCGTGAATTCAGTCCAGGAAGAGAGACGCAATGACGCAACCGGCATGGCGCCTCGTCTTCCGCTAGTCTGGCCTCTGTTGTTGTCCCAAAGCAGTGACACGTAATTGCCCTGTTAATACTAAGCCCTTACATCCCCCATAATGTAATTTCCGACCAATCAGGCTCAGAGATGAGGCCCCTCCCCCGTCCCCTCTTAAGTCTTGGTTATCATCCTGAGAAATAGGTCTTTTTTTATCTCTCTCTCTTTTTTTTTTTTTTAACTGGTGTGGGCTATGACGATTGGCATGATCATTGTGATAGTCGATGGGTTGGATATTTTCGATTGGTGACTGTTCTGTCTTCATTGATACGCCCGATCTTCCTTTACTCAGCGCCAATGAGATTTCACCATGTTGTTATATTGTTACCTGTAGTGTTGCTATGCTTGTTACCGTAACCCGGATGAACTCGTCTAATATAATAGAGTGCCCTTAGTATAAAATAATGACCTACACGGGTTACAATAGGGGACAGGACTTGTAAACTGCAATTCCGATATTGGCCTGGTTCGCTATTTTGTAATTAATTCTATTGGTATGGTACGCCATGTTTCACTCCCGTTCTAATAGCTTCCTTGCTTGAGGTACAAAGAATAACATGACCATATAATTTCTACAAATTTGTTAAAAAATACACTTACATTTATATACTGAATCAGTAATGCATCATGGCCATAAATTAACTAGGCGGGATGGTTGCCTCAATGAAGGAACGAACTAAACTAAGCATTCGAAACGGAGGACAATTGGCGTTCAGCTAATCCACTGGATTAATTAACTATCTTGCATTCGACGATTTTGGCAGTGATATTACCTGATGTGAAACAAGCACATATGCCTACACACATACACGCACACACACTCGCTCGCACACACGCTCGCACATACATACGCTCACATAAAAAATACACACTCGTACACACACACACTTTACAATGTCATTGGCTTGGTCTTCTCTTCATTGAATTTACGAGTCTTACGTGTCCTTGCAGAATCTATAATTTTTATAAAGTTTTCCATCGTTAGAATATTTTGCATTTTTTATATAGAATTTTGCTCTCTTTCTCATGTTTTTTTCTCATTATCTATCTTCTCTTCTCTTCTCTGTCTGTCTGCCTGTTTGTCTTTTTGTCTGTCTGTCTTTCTGTCTGTCTGCCTGCCTGCCTGCCTGCCTACCTGCCTGCCTGCCTGCCTGCCTGTCTGTCTGTCTACCTACCTGTCTGTCTCCTCCCTCCTCTGTCATTTCTCTCCTCCCCCAGTACTTCTTATCTATCCCTCTCTGTTACTCTTCTTTCTCCCTCTTCTTGTTTTACCTTCAGCATACCCCTGCTGGTCCACCATACCAATTTCATCATGTCATTTTCCTCGTACTACAGTTTTCTTACTTTTTTTCATTATTTTCATTATCTGTTGGACGTATTTGTTTTATTTTCACTATTATCAAAATTCCTCATCCATTATTCTTGATTCTCTCTCCCCTTCAACATTCCATTTTCTCTGTTATCCTCTTTTCGTTTATAGGTATCCGTTAATTAGTTTGCTCTTTAGCCTCTTCCTCTCCCACTCTTCCCCTCTTCTCTTATGCCGTTTCTCTTTATTCTCTGACTTTTCTTATCCTTTCACTTATTTTCGTTATTATCCCTCATCTCTCCTTTCCCTCACCCATCCCGTCACTCATTTCCCTCACCCATTTCCTTTCTCTCACTCACCTGTCCACCTTCTCCTTCACCTCCACTCAATCATCCTCTTTCTCTCCTTATCCCTCCTTTCTTTCCTTTACCCCCCCCCCCCCTCTCCCTTCCTCTCCCTCTCCATCACCTAACACCTTCCTCACCCTTACCCTTTCCGCCCTCTTCCCCTCCCTCTCCCTCTCCTTCATCCTCCCCAAACCAGTCCCCTTTTATCCCCCCTTTCCCCTTCCCCTTCCCCCTATCCCCTCCCTCTCTCTCTCCCCTTCTCCCTCTCCCCACGTCCTTCTCCCTCCCTCACCCCTCACCCCAATTCCCTCTATCTCGTTATGCCTTTGTTTATATTTCACTCCGCCCATAAGCCCCCTTATCAAGGTTTTAAAAGGACCACCTCCACCTCTCCCTCCCTCCTCCCCCCCCCCAAAGAGATTAAAAAAAAAGATAAAAAAGATTATAAAAAGAGAAAATCATTAAGTGTCAACCAGGCGATGGTTTACGGTCTGGCCTCATCACGGTAATGGGATCTCGCTTTCCACTTGCCTCGTCGTTAAGCGGTGCTCTCTTCTCGCGCCTCGTGGAGCAAGAGACTCACTCGCCGTCCTTATGCCGCGGGGGACCGGGTGATAGATTCCAGTTTATTTTATTCTGTTTTTTGTCCTTTTTTTTAATGTCTTTTTTAAGTGTGTGTGTGTGGGGGGGAGAAGGGGGTTATGGTGGTATTTTTCGTTTCGATTTTTAAGGGTTTGATCTTTTAGGTTTTTAGATTTTGTTGTGAAAGGTTCTTTATAAGTCTATGTTTTTTTTTATTATCTCTCTCTCTTACTCTCCCCCTCTCCTTTCTCTCTCTCTCTCTCTCTCTCTCTCTCTCTCTCTCTCTCTCTCTCTCTCTCTCTCTCTCTCTCTCTCTCTCTCTCTCTCTCTCTCTCTCCCACACACACACGATTACTCACTCTCTCTTTTTCTTTCTCTATCTGTCTCATTCTCTCTCTGTCTCTCGGGAGCAATGGGAGTTTTGAAAAAGTGTGAAGGCATTGTTAGAAATGAAGAGGAATCTGTATTGATGGAATGTGTGTGTGTGTGTGTGTGTGTGTGTGTGTGTGTGTGTGTGTGTGTGTGTGTGTGTGTGTGTGTGTGTGAGTCTTTGTGTGTGTGTGTTTGCGGATGTGTATGTTTATATGAATGAGAATGTGAATTTGTATGTGTATGTGTCTTTGTATGTGTCTTTGTATGTGTATGTGTATGTTAGTGTGTTAGTGCATATATCCCTGAACGTATTTGAATTATGTACATGTATTTATACCTGTATATATAATTACACTTCAGATAATGAGATCGTAGCGTGGAGTCTTTAGAGCAAGGATTCGTTAACATTCTTCCTACGTGCAGCCATGATGGTCATATGCTGAACTATATTTAGCTTCTCTAATCCTCACACACACACACACACACACACACACACACACACACACACACACACACACACACACACACACACACACACACACACAAAAGTTACTCTTTTGACGGAATGACAAACAGAGCTCTATTTTCTCCTCAATTACGTTTTCTTTTTTAGATTTAGTGTCTGTGGCTGGGCCGTTCAACCCCCCCCCCCCCCCCCAGCGCGCATTAGCCATTTGGGAAGCACTAAAAAAAAAGAGAAGAAAATAAGCAAAAAAAGGAAAGGAAAAAAAAGGAAAAAGGAAAGAAATTAAACGCAGGTATCAGCGCCGGGTCTCATTTGTCCAACGCGCGGTGCAGTCGCGGATTTAGTGGGAACGCCGTTTTCCTTAACATTTTTTAAAACTGATGCTTTAAACCGATTTGGTTTTCATTTCATTCTCCCCCTTTCGAAATTCTGCGCAGGATCCTTTTCTGTAGCATGATAAAAAAGGGAGGATATATTTTTTTCTCTGTTCAGAAGTCGGATAGGGAAAGGGACGCTGACTTTATGTTTGCATGTAAATTTCGATGGCTATGAAGAGGTTATTGGGTTTTTGCAATATGATAAGGTGGCAGCCTTTGTAACAATTACTTTGATGACTGGATAATCAATATTGTCTCTATCATCTTTACTGATATTATTATTCTTATTATTATTATCCTCCTTACTATCATTACCATTACTAATGTTATCATTATCATTTTTAGGTTATCAAAATTATCATTATTATTGATGCTATTTGCTAGACTGGACTTATTGTTGTTATCATTTACATTAATGCTGCCATCATTACATATAATTTGTTATTACTATCAACATAATTCTTATGATCTTTCAGTTATGTGTTTGTTCTATACATATCTATTGACGTATTCATCAAAATAAATTTGATTATTTGTCTTTATCACCCTCTTCTCTCTGTTCCTATCTTTCCTCTTTATCTGTTTCTGTTCATTCCTATCTTCTTTTCGTCCCGCTCTGTATGTGTCTGTTCGAGTTTCTGTCTATTCACATCTATATCTCATTCTTCCCCATCTCGACTGATTCTTATTTCTCATTTTCCTTTTCTTATCCGTATTTTTTTCACATTAATAAATCTATCCTATCTTTCTGATTATTTTTCGCTCTCATTTTATCTACTCTTATCCTATTTTCTCCTTACACTCTTGCGATGCGCTTCTTTCACTCTTATTCTGTGGTTCTTTGTTTCTTTCATCATCCTGTTTATTGGTCCATCTTCCATGCTTTTCGTATCCTCCTTCCCTTTACGTAAACAAGGTGGGTCGCAGGCAAAGGGAGACATAACCTTATTATCCAAGAGACGCGAACATGCAAGGGAGGTAGAGAGGTGAGAGAGGGAGAGAGAGAGAAAAAAGAAAGAAAGAAAGAAAGAAAGAAAGAAAGAAAGAAAGAAAGAAAGAAGAAAGAGAGAAGAGAGAGAGAGAGAGAGAGAGAGAGAGAGAGAGAGAGAGAGAGAGAGAGAGAGAGAGAAGAAGAAAGAGAGACAGACTAAACGAGAGAAATAGAGAACGCCAGACAGAGAGAAATAGAGAACGACAGACAGAGAGAAAGAGTTAGGGAGAGAGAAAGAGTTAGGGAGAGAGATGCCTACATAATTAGAAATATACAGGTAGACAAACAGGTAAATACAGGCAGGTAAACACACAATTGACGGGAGGAGGGGGAGAAGAGGAGGAGAGGGGGGGGGGGGGAGGAGAGGAGGAGGGGAACGATTGGAAGTGTACTGCGCATCCAACAAACTCTTTCTTAAACTGAATAGAACATCTAGAAGACTCTCGAAGACGGCGGCGACTGCTCGTGCTGTCTGCTTCGACCAACTTCCGACGCTGACAAGCTGATTAAATTTACCAAGGGGATTCTTAGTGATCTTCGAAGTTAAGTCAATAGGATGGAAGTCATTGTTGAATATCACGACACATGTTGCTTAAGGAAATGCTTATATATGTCATAATTGAATGTGCCATACGAGTTTCTAATGAATTAGTATGGGTGCAATGTATATATTTCTCAATAATATGTATCAAAGAAAAGAAAATGTGGAAATCGCAAGGGCCACCTGTCAGTAGCACGACATTTGCCTTCGACAGGTGACCTATCTCAGATAGTACTTGAGGGCACTTGAGCACTTGAACACACACACAAACGCACGCACAGAGATCTCATATACGCATACACGAGCATAGACATATATACATACCTTTACACACACACACACACACACACACACACACACACACACACACAAACAGACAAACAGATAAACACACATACACACTCACAAACACAAAATGTCACACACAACATCAAGCAGTTACCCCTAGAAAAAGAATACGAAACAAAGATTCGTTTTCTATGACTCGATGCCCGTGGCCTTTTTCCACGCAGGCGAACGAAAGGTAATCAGAGGCGTAACGCAATAAAGACCGCTAAGTAAGACCAGAAAGTGATAGTATTGTACACAATACTCGCCCCGGAAACGAATTAGGGTCTTTCCATTTTCGGTGGAATCGGTTTCAGGATTAAGTTATTGCGTGCTTTTTTTTTTTTTTCTTTTCTTTTCTTTTCTTTCCTTTTTTTTTCTCTCACTCTCTTTTTCTCATGTGGATGATACATGCCTGATTTTTTTATTGGTTTTGATAAGAGTATTTCATCATCTATCTTGGAACAGAAGGCATGACACTGATCTAATTAAATGCCACGATTGGATATGTATAAGGAGATTATCTGCGATTGTAAACAAAGGCAGCGACGCGCAGCCTTGCGTGGGATGGCCGCCATTTTTCCGAAGATCGATTACCTCTTGACGATATTTGCTCGGGATCGCATTATCAGTCACGCCATAAATATATATATATATATATATATATATATGTTACTATTCCTGTCAAAGCTACCTAACTTGAAATGGAACAAGTGGATATTATTTAAATCAGAGATGAGAGAGATAAATAACATAATTTTAATTCATTTTTTTTTTTTACAGAAGTTTAATGACTTATGAAGTGTTTACATTTCGTTATCAAAGTCGATCAACTAGTTAGTTTTCGATGGACAAAAATTAACTTTAATTGATGGAATTACGAATTCTCGTAGACTTCGGTGATTTGTATTAGCAGCAACAACGGAAAGTTAATGACTTTCTGAGTCGAAAATGTCAGAAACGGTAATCATGGTTAGATAAATAGAGGTGATAATGACTAAGAATACCATAACAACACTAAATATGCTCTACGTAATTGCAACATTAGTGATGATGATAATAATGATAGTAATAATGATAATAACAATAATAGAACTAAAAATAATGATAATGATGATAGCAATAATAATGGCAATAGTAATAATAGGGATGATAATGATAATGATAGTTATAATGATAATTATTAATAATAAGGGTAAAACTAATAGTGATAATAATAATAATGATGATAATAATGCTGGCTACAGTAGTGATTATGATAACAATGGGAACAACAATAATAATGATAATAATGTTAATAGCAACAGTGATGACAGTAATAACAATAATGATCAAAGTAATAATGATAATATTAATAAGGATAATAATCAATGATGAAAATATTAACAATTATCATCATAATACAATGAATAATAACATCAGTAACAATAACAATAATAATACCATGAATAACAATCATGGAAACGAAACAGAAGTTCCTAATACTTAATTTCCTTGACAAAATTCGAAACTTGAATTCAAAATTTAGATTTCAAACAAATTTCAAGCATAAATTCCAAACTCAACCTTAAATTCCACATGTTAAATTACTTAAATTTCAAAACTTGTATGATCCCAAGCTTAAATATATATATATATATATATATATATATATATATATATTCCAAAGCTTAAAGTCCAACAACAAATTCTCGTCCCCAAAAATTACATTCCAGTGCTTGCATTCCCGATGAAAAAACTAAATTCCAAGATAAATAAATAAAAAAAACTCAAATTCCAAACGCCCCCCCCCCCCCCTCTAACCCTAACCCCCACCCCTCAAAGAAAATCGAATGCTAAAACTCAAATAAAACGAACACTCGAATTCAAAACATACCTTTCCTGGACAGGCTGCACGTGCGCGGAGACTACGAGACCGACAAGGGCCAGGAGAGCGGTGAACATGAGGAAGACTGAGCGGGACATTCTTGGAGGCGACTGGTAACTGTCGGAGAGGGAAAAAAGGGAGTGATAAATGGGGTAAGAATGAGAATGGGAGAGAGGAGAGAGGGAGGGAGAAAGAGCGAGCGAGGAAGGGAGGGAGGGAGAAAGAGCGAGCGAGGGAGGGAGGGGGAGAGGGAGGGAAGGAGAGAGATGGAGGGGGGGGGAGAGGGAATGAGAGAGGGAGGGAGAAAGAGCGAGCGAGGGAGGGAGGGAGAGAGAGAGAGATGGAGGGTGGGAGAAGGAATGAGAGAGGGAGGGAGAGAAAGAGTGAGAAGGAGGGAGAAAGAAAGAGAGAGAGATATATATATAATAGTAGTAATAATAATAGAAATAGTAATATTATTAGCAGTAGTAGTTATATAATCTATTTTTCTGAACTAGGGATGTAAGCCTAGAATTATAATTTTGTGTTTCCTTCGTATGTATAAGATTTACCACAAGCGGCAGTGAATGTAAGGTACGTGAAAGAGAAAAAAATAATATATTCGAAGAGGATAAACCCATAAATATGTAGATGTAGATAACATTTCAAAATCAGTTTTATGAATATATTGAGTGAAAAGCAACACGTCTTATTTATATTGAGTATGAATTTAATAAAAAAAAAAAAAAATTACATTCTGTATAGAGAAAGGCGCCAAACCTCAAATGTTTATGCATTGAAAAAATAAATTGTCAATCTCTATAAACCAGTAATGTATTTCTCACATAATATATAATATCCGAAAGGGATAAATAAGATATTGTCTTATTTATAAATATGCAACAGATTTTGTTGTTATAATCTTGTTTATCGTTATGAAATTATTATTATACGCTCGTTGTCTGTCAGCTACTGAATTATCATCGTGCTCCACTTTTTTTTTTTTTTTTTTTTTATCTTTCATGTGCAAATTCACTCTTTGTTTAGCAGAGTAAATTGCTCACGCTTCGATATTACGTATGGTGCATATGCGTACATGTGTGTCATGTTATTCTTACCTGAGAGTACATATATATATATATATATATACATACAAACATATATCTACATACAAACATATATCTACACATACGCACGCGCGTGCGCACACACATACACACGCTTTAAATATATATATATACATATATATGTGTGTGTGCGTTATATATGTATGTGTGTGTGTGTGTGTGTGTGTGTGTGTGTGTGTGTGTGTGTGTGTGTGTGCATGCATGTATATATATATATATATATATATATATATATATATATATATATGCAGTGCATATATACATAAATAAGTATATTGCTCTCCCTCTGTTAACCC
The DNA here is from genome assembly GCF_019202785.1 of Penaeus chinensis. NCBI lineage: Eukaryota > Metazoa > Arthropoda > Malacostraca > Decapoda > Penaeidae > Penaeus > Penaeus chinensis. The sequence continues at coordinate 9,272,722 of NC_061850.1, read as the reverse complement.
ACCTCGGAGAGAGAGAGAACCACCAAAGAATCATTTCCAGAGTGTGTCAACCTTCATCAACGAGCATTTTATCAGACCTGAACCTTGGATTCACTCCCGGCGAAATTAAATCATTCCCCCTCCGTTCTCAGGCTGATTCGAACATTTTTTTCTCTTTCGCGCACACAAGAAAAGGGGATATTAACTCTTTCTCTGATATTAGCGGGGTCTCAAATAAGATAGCATTGGAAGTCACGTGGGAAGTATTGTGATTTTACCTGAGATTTTATTTTCTTTCTTATTTCTAAAGTTTGCGTTGCTTTGATGAGGATTAAATTGGTAAATTGGTGTAAGTTTGTTAGCTAGTGGAAGTTCTTTAGGTAAATTGATGTGATTTGATTTGAGTTGAAATAACCTGTTGGATCTAACTCTTTTTTCTTTATATTAATGTCATTTTGCTCTTTCCCCTCTCTTCCTCCTTCTATCTGTTCATCCTTCTTTTCTTATTTCTTATTCCTTTTCCTTTCTCTTCTTACTTTTCTTCCTCAATATTTTTCCTCTTCCTACTCCTCCTTCTCCTCCTCCTACCCCTACTTCTCCTCCTCCTCCTCCTCCTCTTCTTCCCCCCCTTTCTCCTCCTCCTCCTACCCCTACTCCTCCCCCTATTCCCCCTTCTCCTCCCCCTTCTCCTCCTCCTCCTCCTCCTCCTCCTCCTCCTGCTCCTTGTCTCATAGGCAGGAGGAGTTACTTAGTTTGATCTTCAACCTCCAGTGAGTTTCAATCCGTTCGAATCAGAGCAGTAAGGGGGGGTAGGGTAGGAAGGATGGGGGGTCCATGATCGAGGAGGGTGGGGGGAGGGGGAGTCCACGATTGTGTGTGTGCGTTTGGAGAGGGAGGGGAAGGGATGGGGGGGGGGGGGAAGGGTAGGATAAGGCGGGATACCGTGATTGCATTTAAATTGAAATCGGAATTGTTGTTGTTTATATTTTTCGATTTGTACTCTCCTCTGTCCCTTCGTCTCTCTCTCTCTATCTATCTCTCTTTCTCTCTCCCTCTCTCTCTCTCTCTCTCTCTTTCGGTTAATTTTCAACTT
>NC_061850.1:9261650-9266650 GCF_019202785.1 Penaeus chinensis | reverse complement strand
AGAGAGAGAGAGAGAGAGAGAGAGAGAGAGAGAGAGAGAGAGAGAGAGAGAAAGAGAGAAATAGAGAGAGAGAAAGAGAGAAAGAGAGAGAGAGAGAGAATGGGAGAGAAAGAAAGAAAAGAGGGGACGCCTCTAATCAAATCCCGGGTCTATGAGACTTGTGAGACCTTCAAAATCCAATTGTAAAACGGCAGTCGGGATCTCAACAACCACATGGTTAGCCAATCACATGCGAGTAAATTTGCTGCTGTGCGGTAGCGTGGGAAAAAAATATATATTACATTTGTTCAACTATCCAATTTTTTCTTTTGTTTTGTTCTTTTTTTGCGGATCAGTTTTAATTAGGAATCGGGTATTTGATACAGATGTGTGGAATTTGGTTGTATGTTTGCTGTTCATGTTTCGTAGAAGGTGTTGAGTTTAATTTGTGATTACCTGATTATTTAGCAATATCGTATATTTTTTTTCTTTTTTTTGACCCATTTGCATATTTTATGAGTTATTTTGGATTTCGTTTTCTGGACATCAATTCCAGCATCGGAAATTGACTAGAAACAGACTATCGATAAGTTTTTTTCCTTTAGTTTCTTAAAGTCTGCGGGACGCAACCCGTATTTCATTTACTAAATGGATCACAGCCTCTCTGTTTGTTAACGTCTATAGCTTTCGATTAATTTGGTTTAATCTATTTTTCTTCTCAAATTTGTCAATCTCTACTTCGAGGAGTAAGGGCCATATATAAAAAAAATCATCTTCATAATCCATTTCGTCGTAAAACCGCCAGTATGTAAAATATTCTTCCCTCAATCGACAACTTCGCATGTAAACAGCTCGTATAAACGGGCACTTTGCTGTAATGAGCCGAGTCCCACCTAATTGCAAGTGATCCTCCAAATAGAGCGAGAGGCAGGTGTCTCTACAATTAGATGAATGTGAAAATAGGTAAGTTCACTTTCATTCATTTTTCACTCTAAATGGGAATTCTCGCTCTGTTGTTTTTTTGTTTTGTTTTTAGCGCTAAGGAGATGCATATTCTACGAAGTGATTTTATAAGTGAAATATAAATTAAAGTAGATATTTCTATAAGTAATAGTAAACAAGTAAATCGAGAACAAATATCTAAGAGAACATCATTCTGGACATAGACGCAAAACTTTCATCGACAGAATTGCAAATGCAAGTGCAACAACTGTAGGAATTCCGTAGAGTCAGTGAATACTAAAGCTTTATCAAATCGCAGGAGAATAGCAGCTGTTCTAAACTTCGACACTCAGGGTGACGCGTAGAGAGTCTGTTTACTTTAAACTCTCTGAAGCAAATCTGAAGAGATGTGTATGTGTGTCTGGGTTTGTATGTTACTTTGGTAATGTACCTGTGGGAGGTTGGGAGGTTGTGTATGTGTTTCTTTGCGTTGTTTGTATATTCTCCTGTAAAGTGTGAGTTTGTACGTGTGAGTGTCTGTGTGTGTGTGTGTGTGTGTGTGTGTGTGTGTGTGTGTGTGTGTGTGTGTGTGGTGTGTGTGTGCGCGTGCGTGTTTATATTCTCGTGAGTGATTATCTAACAACCTATTAGGTGACACCCGACACGCCATTTTAGTTTTACACATTTTGCACCTTCTCTAAGCATACGCTGTCAAAATATATGCAAATCTTATTAGATCCTTTTATTTTGCCATAAACAAAAGAAAAAAAAAATCTAAACTTATTCTACTATTTTTATTCTACGACTGAAAGGTAATGGTGATCGCCGGATGAGACGCAAGAACTTTGTCTCTTCGGCGGCGGACCGTCCGTCTCCGGAGCTGCCAGTTTGTCTTGCGCGTCGTGGGTGCCGGAGGGAAATTCAATCACCCTTTTCAGTTCTCTCTCTCTCTTTCTCTTTACACACACACATACATACATACATACATACATACATACATATGCCTTACATGACGCCACACACTCGCCGCCAACAGAGCCGAACACCCGAAGATAAAGTTAAGCGTCGGCACGTGAATACAGATTATACGATTACCTTTTCGATATATTTACAAAAAAGAATCATGGGCCCAAAAAATTTCTTAGATTGATATTTAATGTTTTCCCTTTACATTTATGGGTTTCATGAGTTTTAGCTTTCTCTGTACGGGATCATTTTGGGAGGTATTCTTTATATTTGATTTTTATACATTATATATTCATATATTGAGGCCGCGGTAGCTGAGTGGTTAGAGCATTGGACTCAAAGACTGTCATGACAATTTTAATTCGAGAGTTCGAGTCACCGGCCGACGCGTTGTTCCCCTGACTACAGACATGGGAATCCACAATCCAGTGAAATGTCTCTTGCCAGTCCCAAGCCCGGATGAATAGGGAGGTTTGGCGGCAGGAAGGGCATCCGGCTGTAAAAACAAGCTATGATGCGGATCATTCCGCTGTGGCGATCCCTAAGGGGAGCAGCCGAAAAAAGAACAACTATGTATATTCACACACACATAATATATTTATGTGTGTGTGTGTGTGTGTGTGTGCATTTATATATGTATGTATGTATATCTGTAAGTATCAGAATAGGTATCTGATCCTCTTTGGTACTTCATAGCAAAGTCAAATGCCTGAAGTGTTTCATGGTGAATGTTTTATATATGTTTATATCTATACTAATGATCTGCATGTCTCATGATGATAATGTTTCCTGACATATAGGCTTAATAGAATGAAAATGTATATGTAGATGTCAAATAAGTCCGCAAAATAAATGAAAACAAACATACACACATATAAAGATGCCCAAGCACACACACACACACACACACACACACACACACACACACACACACACACACACACACACACACACACACACGCACACACACACATTCACACACACGCGCGCGCGCGCGCGCGTACACACACCTAATTAGATATACACGCAGACATACAAAAAGCTACATGGTATTGTTTACATGAAAGTCACCTAAAATAAAGAAACGCGTAATGTTTATAACCCCGTTTTCTTCGCGAGTAAAGAAAATGAGAAGTGGGTAAAATTTAGAAAATATCAAAGAAAATGGATCTTTCTTGGGCCCTTGATCCTTGCTACCCGCTAAGTGGGTGGCCAGGAAACCATTAGCTGAAGACCGTTCATAAACATGTTTTCTTACGCGCGAGATATATAAAAAAAATGCTCGTACACATGTATGAAGATACAAATACACTACCACACACATAGGTAAATAGATACACAGAGTACGTGAGTGTACTTCATGTGTATCGAGGCTGTTTCCAAGTTCATAATGTTTGTTGGAATAATTTCATCATGACGTAAATCTACAAGAAAATAGTTTTAATGGCTGACGGTTTCGATTTCTTTCCCGAAATACAACAAAATTAATAGAATTCGTTGATGATCAAAATGGCTTTGAGCGATGCTGAATGGTGTTCGAATATCTACTTACCGAAAATTAAAAGCAGAAGCGTGAAATCAGACTCAAACTAACATTTTTTATCCCGTTTTCGTGAAAAATTATGAAAAAAAAAAAAAATTCAATTTTCGAACAAGGAATTAGAATTAAGATGTGAAGTTGATTGAGTAAAATAAAAGTGAAATTAAGTATATCAAGAAAAGTACTAAAGTCATAATTGTGTAGAGTTAAATGGTGAGACGACCCAGATTTCTGGATTATCCGATTTTCTGAACCAAGCCTTCTTTTACTCTCGAAATGTAGAATAAACCATGAGAGCTGATGGCGAAACACCAATTAAAAATACAGAACAAAACACCTTATAAGCAGGGTGTGACTGATTTGCATTAATCAGCTTGGAATTTTTGAATTATAAAATACTAAATATGCCATAGGAAGTAAATGAAGGACAACAGAGGATGAAACCATTTCCCATTCGGCGTTTTCGAAGAAGTTCCTCTCCGCAGCCATTCCAGACAGGGCAATAGCTGACGAATTTCGATACAATGGAATACTGAAATCGCGCGATTAATTTTGCCAAATTCAAAATTAATGTTTCAGATATATATATATATATATATATATATATATATAAACTTTACATATATATATATATATATATATATATATATATGTATATATATGTATATATAGAAACATATATTTACACATTTATATGTATGTTTGTATATAAATATATAAATACACACATATATATTATATATATAGATATATATATATACACATATACATACATATATATATATATATATATATATATATATATATATATATATATACATATATATATACTCATATGGATTATGTAGTATATATGCAAATTCATACATACACACATTATATAAAATATATACATATAGAAATTGGTCCGTCTGTGTGCTTTCGTGTGTATGCGTCCATTCTTTTGAATATCAAGTGCAAGTGATATAATTATGCTGATAATAACATGATCCGGAACGACGAGTGTAAAGAAATGAAACTCTGTTAAGCTAGAGTGTCATCCACTTTATACAGCGTCAAGAAACTTCATTAGAAATATGTAAGCTAAGAAAGCAAAACAGAATAATGCACGAGCATGTAAATACATGATACGTATACATGCATACTTACACACACACACACACACACACACATATATATCTGTGTGTGTGTGTGTGTGTGTGCTATATGTATACTATATAAATATATATGTGTATATATACATAATATATATACATATATACCCATACTATATATATATACATACTATATATATATATATATATATATATATATATATATATACTATAGATATACATATATACTATATATATATATATATATATATATATATATATATATATCATATAAATATATATATACTATATATACACATATATATTCTATATATATATATATATATATATATTATATATACACATATATATTCTATATATATACTATATATAATATATATATATATAATGTATGTATGTATGTATACATACACATACACACACATATATATGTGTATGTGGCTGTGCACATAGAAAAA
>NC_061850.1:9229150-9234150 GCF_019202785.1 Penaeus chinensis | reverse complement strand
GTGGGAAGAAGCGAAAGAGGGAATGAGAGGAAAGTAGGAAGAAGCGAAAGAGGGAAGAAGAGGAAAATGGGAAGGAGCGAAAGAGGGAAGGAGAGGAAAGTGAGAAGAAGCGAAAGAGGGAAGGAGAGGAAAGTGGGAAGAAACGAAAGAGGGAAGGAGAGAGAAAATTTAGGATTTAAGGAAGGATGAGGAGAGTAAGAAAAAGGAAGAGTAAGAAAGTAAGAAAAAGAGGAGAGAAAAAAAGGAAAAGGAAGGAAAAGTAATAAAACAAGAGAGAAAGGAATGCAGTAGTGAGTGAAATGAATAGATTGAAACGAAAGATAAATGAATATGGAAAGAAACACAACCAAAAAAAAAAAAAAAAAAAAATCAAATCGACCAGCACTCCCCGTCTCGAAAAAAAAACTTTTTCTTCATGACTAAAAAAAAAATGAATAAACAAATAAAGAAAACCTAAGACAGAATAATAAAGAAATTCTTAGACAGAATACAAGGTCGTTAATTCTTCTTTGTTTTATCTTCTTAATTAAGAAATCAAAAGGAAAAAATACAATAGCGCTGCTTGTGTAAATACAACCAAACTTTATCAAAATATCGTAAGCAAGCCATAATTTCAGTTAGCAGTATGACTAAATGAAATTTAAACAACAGCTAACGCAATATAAAATCAAAATTCATCTAGATAAAAAAAAATCCATCAATTTTATCAGTATTGAACAGCACAATATAAAATCAAGAATTAATATAGAAAAAAATACCTCTATCCACTTGATCAATGATAAACAACACACAATGTAAAATCAAAATTAACAACGAAAAAAACTCTTCATTTTAACCTTCTAAAGAAAATCTAGCAGAGTGGGGGGGCGGAAGATCAGCTTCTGCAATGAGATAGCATCAGCGGAGAAACCAATCGGTGATTATTTTTGATTTCACATTTAATCAAGTCGGTATGTAAATGGCGTTCTTGCATCTTCGGGTATTGAGGAATTTGTTCGTTTGTTTGTTGGTTTGTTTTGGTTATGGGGGAGGAGTGTTGTTTTTTTTGTTCTCTGTCTTTGTTTCTGTTTGTTTGTCTGTCTGTCTTTCTGTCTGTGTGTCTGCTGTATCTCTCTCTTTTTCTTTCTCTTTCTCTTTCTCTTTCTCTTTCTCTTTATCTTACTCTCTCTCCTTCTATCTCTCTCTCTCTCTCTCTCTCTCTCTCTCTCTCTCTCTCTCTCTCTCTCTCTCTCTCTCTCTCTCTCTCTCTCTCTCTCTCTCTCTCTCTCTCTCTCTCTCTCTCTCTCTTCTTTCTCTCTCTCTTTCTCTCTCTCTTTTTTTTTCTCTCCCTCACTCACTCACTCCTTTTCTGGCTTTTCGTTCGTATACATCTATCTTTCATTCTCTCCTTTCCCCTCTCTCCCTCTCTCCTTCACCCCTTCCCTTCATCTCTGCAAACCATCCTCCCCCATAATTTCTATAAGATGACGTCACACTTCCCACTAAAACAATAAGAGTGTGTGAACTGGGTGTTTTCACTCGCCATAATGTTGCATCCTTTTAATAAAAAATGGCTTATATGAGGTCCATTTCCAGTCTATGAAGAACGTAAAATGGGGTATAATTCGTCTCGTATTGTAGAGTCGCGTACACATAGCCTTTTACATGTTTGTAGGTAAACCAATTGTGGTAGATGAGTATATGGATATATAGATAAAGAGGAAGTTAAGAGGAGGGAAGGAATGAGAGAGAGAGGGAGAGAGAGAGAGAGAGAGAGAGAGAGAGAGAGAGAGAGAGAGAGAGAGAGAGAGAGAGAGAGAGAGAGAGAGAGAGAGACCGAGAGACCGAGAGACCGAGAGACCGAGAGACCGAGAGACCGAGAGACGCGATGAGAAACAGAGACAAACAGATAGACGGTACAAGACAAAAACAGAAAAAAAAATGGATAGAGACTAAAGAAACAAACAAACAAACAAACAAACAACCATACAGAAGCGTAAACCACAAAAAAGACAGGTATTAAGAATGAAACCACAAGACACACTTGCCACTATCATTATCTTTTCCCACATTCAATTCCACGCCGGCCGGAGCGCTCACTTTCCCGCCCCAGAGATTCCATTCTCCTTCAATAATCTAAGAGACCAGAGCCAGCACCTTCCTGGAAAGACACGTGGCTGACAGTCTGACGGCGGAGGACTCCCTCGGCGACTCGAGTAGATGTGTTGAGTAAATAGAGGTTACAACGGTTGTAATTTTCTTGAGGAGCGCGTTTTATGCTTGTTGTAAAGGGTAGATATTTTCTTAAAGTTTGTGAGTTTGTGGGCGTGATGGAGACGAGGATCTTTTACGATCTTCTTGAATTATAACCTACTCTTTAGTCTTAATCGTAAGTTGTAACTAATTAATAAAAAGCGTTACAAGTATATATGTTTGTATTTACTCACATTTACTCGAGCGGTTGTCACACCTCAAGCACCACTACTGAATGTCGTAAGATATAATAACAACGATTAAAGTGATTTCGTGAAACGGGACACTAGAGGATAAAGATGAATGTGATTTAACCTTTGACCTGGTTCTTTCGTCTTAACCTTCCAGATAAGTCAGATAATTTGATCATTCTTTTCATCCGAATTCCGTGAACCTTCCCCCCCTCCCTCCCCTCTCTCCTTACCCCTACTCCCTCCCTCTCCCCCCTTCCCCCTACCCCTCTCCCCTACCACTCTTCCTTCCTCTACTCATCTCCCCCTCCCCCCCTCCTCCTCATCCTTCTCCTCCTCCTCCTCCTCCTCCTCCTCCTCCTCCTCCTCCTCCTCCTCCTCCTCCTCCTCCTCCTCCTCCTCCTCCTCCTCCTCCTCCTCCTCCTCCTCCTCCTCCTCCTCCCTCCTCCTCCTCCCTCCTCCTCCCTCCTCCTCCCTCCTCCTCCTCCTCCTCCTCCTCCTCCTCCTCCTCCTCCTCCTCCTCCTCCTCCTCCTCCTCTTCCCTCTCCCCTCTCCCCTCTCCCCTCTCCCCTCTCCACTCTCCAGTCTCCAGTCTCCAGTCTCCACTCTCCACTCTCCACTCTCCCCTCTCCCCTCTCCCCAATCCCTCCCTCTCCCCGCCCTTATAGCGCAGTGTGTTTGTCCAGTTCGCGGAAAACTATAACTGAGCTAGATACATCATCGTTCAGTCAACTCCACTGCCATCTAATCAAGTTGTATTCCCGAACCCCTTATTCTATATTAATTAAGGCACATTCCGACTGCATTATAGTACACTCACGCATTTAATATCCCTTAATTTTCGTACATCAGGATCATCATTTCAAAAATTCCTTGATCTTAACTCCCCCAATGCCCGCTCTTTGTCATAAGTAAGTCTAAGAGTACATGTGTATATCCGCAGTTACAGTTAACAATCGTGGACCTTTAGCAGCAAATTTTATCCTTATATACGTGTGTTTGGGTGACTAAGCTAATAGAGAAAATGAGGCCACAGTCAACACAGAGGGGGGGTGGTAAAACAGGTCAGCGAGGGGGCAGAGAGAGAGAGAGAGAGAGAGAGAGAGAGAGAGAGAGAGAGAGAGAGAGAGAGAGAGAGAGAGAGAGAGAGAGAGAGAGAGAGAGAGAGAGAGAGAAAGATACAAGGTCAATTCGCTGGCAGACACTGATGCCGATGTGATAAATAAAAGAACGTGCGAGATTGGCCTCTGTTTAAGAGAGGGGAAGGAAGTAAGAGAGAGAAGGAGAGACGAATAGATAGGGGCTAAAGAAGAAAGAGAGAGACAAATGAGAATAGCAAGAGAGAGAGGGAGAGGGAGAGGGAAGGGAGAGGGAGAGGGAAACAGGGAGAGGCAGAGGCAGAGGGAGAGGGAGAGGGAGAGGGAGGGGGAGAGGGAGAGGCATAGGGAGAGTGAAAGGGAGAGGGGAAGATGGAGATAGAGATAGAGATGGAGAGAGGGGGAGGGGGAGAGGGAGAGGCATAGGGAGAGGGAAAGGGAGAGGGGAAGAGGGAGATGGAGAGGCAGAGGGAGAGGGAGAGGGAGAGGGAGAGGGAGAGGGAGAGGGAGGGGGAGAGGGAGAGGGAGAGGCAGAGGGAGAGTGAAAGGGAGAGGGGAAGATGGAGATAGAGATAGAGATAGAGATAAATTCAGTCACTGTGCTGTGTAGTGCAGCAGTAGCGAACTCGTCCAGCAATCTTGCTGACCTGCGTTCAAATCCCTCGCCGCCAGTGGATGGTAACACCGACCATTCCTTGCACGCAGGTGGTATTTTAGAAGCAAAATGAAACAGACAGCATGTCACACCAAGAATATCCATTGTAACAAATGGAACAAACTAAATTATTATTATTATTATTATTATTATTATTATTACTATTATTGTTATTATTATTGTTGTTGTTGTTGTTGTTGCTGTTGTTGTTATTGTTGTTGTTGTTGTTGTTGTTGTTATTATTATTTTTATCCATATCTCTATGTTCATTTTTCTACCAGTTTATTTATTACACAACAGGGAACTCGCCACGCAGAGCCCGTATGACCAACCAAGCAACATTGAGAGAAACAACGAGCAGAGGACGGTTGACCCACGATCGCTCACCCAGGATATGAGATCTCGGAAATGTTTGCTCTCGTATGAACGTATATACACTGGCTGGCATGGGTATATAAGGGCTCAGTATACATGCACGTTACGTAAATTAATATAGATACATTTATGTGTATGCATGTAATGTTGAATATATATACTTGTGTATTGTGCCCGGGTTTAGTTATATACGAGTTTGTGATACAATAAACACACACACACGCACACGCACACGGACACTCACACGCATACACGCACGCATGCACGCACACACACACACATATATAATATGGAAAAAAAACAAAAAAAAAATGACTGACTTTTCGATGTATCTTATTTTTTCTCCCACGAAGATTTATATAACAAGCAACGAAATCGAGAGCGGACCCCCCCCCCTCAAAAAAGAAAGAAAAAAAGTATATATGTGTATATAAATATATATACACAAAC
>NC_061850.1:9196650-9199150 GCF_019202785.1 Penaeus chinensis | reverse complement strand
AGGCCTGGCATGTGCGTACATGCCATGCCCACTGTGAGTTTTCTTGTTTAATTGTTTTTTCACATAGATGGCTGCACTTGTACTAAGTCACCAATGAGCCAATTACAAGTACTGCCTGTCTCGCTCGTTTACCCTTTTCCTTTATTTACAAAAATATATCATGTTATCATTTTTTGCTATTATAAACATTTATAACATTACTGTAATTACAATATTTATAATAAAAATAACACTATTAATACTCATAGCCTTAGTAAAAAATAAGTTTTCCCTGCCAATTCAAGGAAAGGTGAAATCAGGTAAGGTCACATGTCTATAAATTGACTCCTTTGTGGCTTAAGCACTAGCAGAGCCATCTATGTGCAAAGACATTTCACAAAAATATTAAAAATTAGCACAGCATTTTCCCCATTTTTTATTCATTTTCACCAGCAGCATTGCGTTAAAAAATATGGAGGGGGGGATGTTGTTTAATACTTTTTAACCCATTTGGCCCGGATTTATGTTCTGTCATCTATAGTTTTTGGTGAATTTTATTACATACAGATGGCTCCACATGTGCTCAGCCAGCAAGGAGTCTATCAGTAGGCCCTAGTTACCAATCCTAATTTCCCCATTCCTTGAATTGGCGAGAATATTAATACCATTGCTATCGATACTGTTATTAGTGTTATTGATGTTATGATTATTAATTTGTCATTAAAATATTTTAGACAAAATGATACAAAAGACCATTTCTTAAAGTGAAAGAATAAGAAACAATAATAATATTATATAATTCTAATTACACTATTACAGCCTCTTGACATTTAGACAGAATGTACAAGCATGCCATGGCCACTGTGATTTTAATTTATTGGTTTAGTGCACCCATTGATGGCTACACCATTATTGCCTAATTACTTTTTTCATTTTCACTTACTTTTCTTTTCTTTTCCAAATTACATTTTACCCAAACAGTTTTAATGAATGTTCCTTGACATCCAAAATGCCCATTATCAAACAGTTCTTCTTCAACTACATGCCAATTACAGGATGATAAAAACAAATATAGATAAGAGATATATATTGAATAGCTATCTACAGAAGTCTGTCATTCTCTCACAATGAAGTACAAAGGATTTTGTTTTATAAATACATGTATTCCTGTTTAACTATATCCATAGCCCATAGCTGAACTAAAGCAATTTCACATATTTGTTCATCCTAGATAGAACTATCAAGATTATAAACATAGACTAATTTCCTTCCTTGAATTTGCTTCTGCACGAAATATAAGCTCACAAAAAATATTTTTTAAAAGGAGAACATCTTCCATATAACTCTAAACTGAGCTATTTGACACTTGATAAGATTTTCTCTATGGAATGTGGCCTTAGACGCGTATTAAAAGAAACAGTTTATCAGCAGAGGGATGTATGGGTACAATGAGACATAACACACATGCTTCAGACACCATTAACATGCATTGCCACCTGATAAGATTTTTTTAAAAATGGGAGTTAAAATGTCTTTTCCTCACCTACATATCCATACCCTATAAAACATGAATCTTTCACATCACAACATAATGCAGAAAGTATGTGGATGTTTACTGTATACATATACATAAACTGAACACACTAAAGCTATGGCTACATATAGAATAATCACAGCTGGGGAAACAAAGCAAACGTAACTGAGTGTGACCTGTCCATCCCATTCAGGATATTAAGGGACATAAAGAGATGTAAGTAAATGAGGCAAGCGAGCCTACCGACCTTCCATAAATTAGTAATGAAGGAAAATTATGAAATGAGGAGTATACTTTTACTATGGAACATTTAATTCCACTAACCATTTTTTCCGAATTAGGATCCAATTTCTGTACAGTAATGCATTACAAGTCTAAAACCATATGAGTTAATAAAAGCTTACAATAACTGTTAAGGGTATAAATCACCATCATGTTCTAACCCTAAAAATAAATAGTGAAAATATTTTTTCTTTTATATCTGTTAGGCTCTATTTTTTCAATAAAAAAAAAAAAAAATATTGCTGACAAAAAGTATAAGGAAAATAATTAGGCATTAATGAGACATTAATCAGCAATATATATAAGAATATGTTACTCATAAAAATGCATTACACAAAAAGAACTAGACTATAAAATAAGGGGAATGGGAAAGAATGCTGCAAACCATCGCAACATGAGTAAACTAAAACCTTCCAATTCAAGACCCTTCATAGATTCAGTCTCAAGTGACAATTAAGACACCAATTTTCCTAGTTTCATTCACAGTAATTGCACACACTACAAGACAACTGCACCTCTTTGAAACCACCTCTTTAACCCCAGTTGTCTTCAGAACGTCCAATTTTATAGATGACTGAGCTGAAGAAGATGAACATGTTTTGGAGAAATACAGCAACACCAGGCCAGAAAAAATTGCTCTCTGTAATGGGAAAAAGTCACATTAAATATATATACATAAATATATACATATATATATATATATAT
>NC_061850.1:9174150-9186650 GCF_019202785.1 Penaeus chinensis | reverse complement strand
GTATAACCCTTTGAGGGATCTTTGGGGAGAGTAAATAATTTCGCTACATGATTGCTGTTAACAGTATAATACTGAATCATATTTGTATATATTATTTAACAGTCTTTTATCATTTCACACTAGCACACACACACATACATGTATGTGCATTTGTGTGTGTGTGTGTGTGTGTGTGTGTGTGTGTGTGTGTGTGTGTGTGTGTGTGTGTGTGTGTGTGTGTGTGTGTGTGTGTGTGTGTGTGCGCGCGCGCGCGTGTGTGTATGTGTGTGTATATATATGTATATATATATATATATGTATGTATGTATAAGTGGTATATGTATAGATAAATGTATGTGTGTATATGCATGTGTATATGTATGCATGCATGCATGTAATTAGTTTAGATTGATTTGTATTGATTATATCATTTTCAAAGTCTAATTTCGCCTCCTTCATGGCTTGGTTATACTCATGCTTTCCTATATTGTGCATTTCATACGCTGCCTGAGGTCTGTGTCCTCCGAACTTTTTCCAAAGGAGCAGTTTGTTTTCTCTCATTTTCTTGCATTTATTATTGAACCACTTTTGGCCATTTCTTGCTTCAGTTTTGAATCTTGATACAATTTTGTCTACTCCTTTTTACAGACCTCGCAACATTTAGAATATCAATGTACGATATTTTCATGTAGCAGACAGTATTTTTACTTAATTCTACATGGTCACTTTTTCCTAAAGGAGGGCAGTACTCCATGTATGCCTAATGTAATCTTTATGCTTTGTAAATATTAGGTCAAGCATAGACGGTCTACGTAACCCTTTTATCCTGGTATGATGTGTTACATTTAGGAAAAGACAAAATTAATTTATGACTTCAAGTAATTTTGCATTCCACGAATCTGGCTGAACTCTGGGATCGAAACTTTCCCAGTTCATTTTGCTATTAAAATCCCGTTACAAGAGTTTCTTTTGCATTAGTTCCCGGAAGTTGTAGCCCTTTGTACAGGCTCTTTAACATTTCTTGAATAAGGCTTTTGGTAATTTTCTCCACTAATAGACACGTAAATAGTCATTAAAAAGAAAGAAATGACGCGTTTCTTTTTTAAGTAGTGGTTGGTGACCGGGACTTAGGACGTTGAGAAGGGATAAGGAAAAATCTGTCAGGAACCTTGCTAAGAAGGTTGATGGTCATTTCTAATTAAACGACCTTCGGCCTGCCTCCCAAACACTAAGCAGGCTGAACTCCAAGCCCTCCTCACAGACAACTACAGTCACAATAAAAAGTCTTTATAAGTTTTATTAAATATGTTTGTAACGGAATGTTTAAAAGTTCCCTTAAAACGACCGTATAACATTTATTAATGCGACATCTGGCAAAGAGTAGCTGCATTCGATGCAGCCCAGACCCAGTAGTATATGCTTTTTTTTTTTTTTTTTTTTTTTTTTTTATCTCTCAGTTAATTTCTCTCAATTAGTATTTTCATCCTGTTGTATGAATCTTGCAGCAATGCATCCTCTCCACTCTATTTTTCCTACCCAGACAGAAGTTAGGGAGGCGATATATGCGGCATCCATGTTGAACTGTTAAAGGCAAAGGCTGGCGGTAAACCAATGGCAGGGATTGCATGCTGTCTGGGTGTTACCTGGCAGTCTAGTACCCCGAATCTACTGAGGGTTTTGGCCATTCCTTTCTGGAATGGAAAAAAGGAACCACCTACAAAGACACCAGAGACCAGTGCGATCTGGATTTGTTCCTGGTCCAAGCAGGTTGTACCCTTGAGGTTCGAGTTCGGTTGGTGTCTGCTCGGGTTCTACATCGACCTTAAGAAAGCATTCGGCACAGGGCAGCCTTTCATCCTCGCACCTTAGGAAGTGGATAGCAGAATATGAGCAGAGGGATGATGGATGTCGGCAGTTACTTTGAGTATAGAAGGAATGGGAGTAGAAAAATTGGAGGATAGATGAGGTGCAGGCATGTTATCTTGGGTCATGATTAAATAGTTTTGAATATTTTCGAGTTTCTGCAGTGGAGGTCTAAAAAACAATGGTTTTCTTATGGGGGAGATAGGGGACAGATGTTTGAGGGGTGGAGGCAGCGGTAGGGATTAGAGTGTCTGTATTCAGAATGGCAAAAGAATTTGACTGGGGGAGATAGGGGGTAGAAGTGGGAATGTAAGATGGAGGAGAAATGAGTATTGGGGAGGGTGTAGAAACATCTTGGGAGGGAGGGGAAGGGGCAGAGCAAGCGACATTATTGGAGTAGGGAGTAAGAGAAAAACCTCGTCGACGTGCTTCCTGTCTTGCTTAATGTAGAGTGAGGCCAAATCTGAACCTGAGAGTTGCCACCTCAGACTCAAATTTGGAGGTAGGGCAGCCCCTATAAAATACATTATGGGAGGCGCCACAAATGGGACATGTGCGTGACTGTGCAAAAGCAGTTTGATCGATTATAACCAGGTTGGCACATAGAGGGCCAGCAATTCTGACATTGACAGGGGGAGGTTGATATCGTCGGACAGGGAGGGATTCCCCGCAAATGTAGATATTGAAGTTGAGGTCATGTGTACGGAAAGTAATCTTAGCAATGTTAGTGGGGGTCTTTCGACGGTCTCTAGGGGGAATGGTGTAGCATTATATTGAGACTGCACTATATTCTATGAGGCAAGCGAATGTCTTCTCCACAATCTGACTAATATTTGTCATAGACAGGACAGTTTGCTAGGAAGATGGAGACCGTTCCGGCACACGTATTGAGGGTGAGATGAGGTTTGCAGGAATGAATTTATATAATTTAGTTTATTTATTGAACATTTTCTGTCGCGTCAACATCTAAGGTCATTAGCGGCATATACAAAATATAACGATATGATGGGGCTAAGAAAAGTAAAAAAGTTTTTTTTGTCCAGTAAGGTGATGTTGGCGGATTTCCAGAATGATCACTGGTCAAAACAAACAAATGTACGAAACATCAAAGGACACAAAGCATTGTGTAGAAAGAGGTAAATATGAGTTAACGATTTGAAAATGTGGACAGAAGAAGGAGAAATGACCCTACAAAACTAGATAAGGCGAGAGCTGAGGTCTAAGGCAGGGGTGATCATTGAACCTCAGTCTCCACCTCCTAGCCCTCCCACACACGGCAACAACAAGCAAGGGATTGGGGGGGGGGGGGTCAGGATTGATAATGCCTTAGCTTGGGTTTCGGACGTAACTGTAACGAGGCAATCGGTGCGGAAGGAAACTTTACCTACTTGTTTTGGGAGGTATTGCTGGAAGAGGAATGTTTTCATAGTAAGAGGCTGTGGGGGGATCACAAAAATCGTTCCCATCTGGTTGGGTTAAATAAGATTATTAAGATATTTGTAGACGTGGAGGTAGTAGAAGGAAGGTGGTGTGTGGAAGAAGGAAGAGTAGTAATAAGGGAGGATGGAGTAGTTGATAAAGAAGGTTGAGGGGGTAGAGAAGATGAGAATGTTGGGAGAGAAGGGACGTCTCCTGGAGGTTAAGCGTTGACCTGGGTGGATGATGTGATAGTCGGCATTGAGGAAGGGGTAGTAGTAGCAGTGTTCATAGTTGTCTCTTTTAGTGGTATAAAATCTTCAATACTGGCCATGTTAAGCCCACAGTATGTTGGGGAGAGTTATAGTCCACCCCTCAGGGTCCCTTGAGAGGTAAGGGCTGGATAACTAAACAGGGGAATACTGTGCCCATGGCTTCCCCAGCCCGTTCACAACTGGCACAAAGTCAGCCTTTCAGCCTTTCAACACGGCTCTCACACCTTAGGAAATAGATAGTATAAGAGGTTGGAGAAGAGACGGAAACGAATGGGAGAAAGGAAACAGACCGTGCAAAATTAGTCAAGTCAAGGGCTGAGGCTCAAGGCAGGGGAGATCCCCAGCATTGGGTCCGTCAGTATCCGTCTCCTAAGCCCCCTACCCCCACTACAACAAGGGGAAAAGGAGGAGGATGTAGAGCAGTAATAAGGGAATATGGGGTAGTTGATGAAAAAAATGGGGGGGGGGTGTGAAAAAGATGAAGTATTTATTTATTTATTGAAAACAATCTACCGCGTCAACATATAAGGTCAATAGCACCGTATTCAAAATATAGCGATATAATTTATCCATTGAAAAGTTTCTGCCGCATTAATAGTTAAGATCATTAGCGGCGTATTCAAAATATAGGGTGGGGTTGGGGGGTGAAGAAGAGAAGAAAATACCATGCAAAATTAGTTGACGCAAGGGCTGAGGTCCAAAGCAGGAATGATCCCCTACATTGGGCCTCAGTCCATCACCCCCCTCAAGGGGGAGGGGGGATGAAGTAGTGGATGTTGGGAGAGGAGGAGTGTTTTCTTGAGAGTGAGTATTGACCTGGATGGATGATTTGGACTGGGCTGTGATAGTAGATATTGAGGGGGTATTTATTCGTTTATTGAAAATTTTCTGCCGCGTCAACATATAAGGTCAATAGCACCGTATTCAAAATATAGCGATATAATTTATTCATTGAAAAGTTTCTGCCGCGTTAATAGCTAAGATCATTAGCGACGCATATAAAATATAGTGGTAGGGTGGGGCTAGGGGGCGAAGGCCCCAGGTAAAGTTTTTTGGTTCAGTAAGGCAATGTTTGTGGATTTCCATAAAAGTCGATGGCCAAAACAAAAACATACAAATGCACCAGGCTCCAAAGGTTACACAGCATTATCGCAAAGTGTTGTGGCGAAAATGAGAGAAGGAAAACGAAAGAGGGAGAAAAGACCCTGCAGATTTAGTTGAGGCAAGGGTTGAGGTCCGAGGTAGGGGGGATCCTTACATATTTTTTTCTGCCGAGTCAACATCTTAGCGGCGTATTCAAACTGTAGTGATTGCGTGAGGTTTGAGGGTAAAACACCCAGGTTAGGAAGTAGCGAAAAGGGTTACGAATAAGTTAATGATTAGGGCAAAGTTACTGTTTGAACAATACTACAAAGTAGTATGGTAGTGAAAAGGGTAAAGAGGTGGAGCTGATGGGGCATAGCATGAGGTGAAGGTTGTTAGAAGAGGAAGGATTTAAGTTTTTCGGCGAAAATTAACAATTGGGATAAGTGGACAGAACAAGGGAATGAAGAGGAAGGAAAAGAAAAGACTAGTAAAATCAGTTAAGGCGAGGGCTGAGGTCCAAGGCAGGAGTGATCCTCTACATTGGGCCTTAGTCCCCGTCTCCTACCCCCCCCCCTACACGACAACAATGAGTAAGGGATTGGGGATAATCGGTTAGTTAAAACAAATGATTAAGGGTTAGAAGTAAAAATAGATGTGCTAGACATCTAAGGTCATGTAGCACTAGAGGAAGGTATAGTAAAGGGTCGTAAAGGGCAGTTAGTTGCTATACGTCAACAATGTAGATTAGTATTGGAAAGGTTAAAGATGGGTAAAGGAGTTGATGAGTGAATGAATTAAGGTAGGATTAGGTTAGGGGAATTAAATCAAGTGAAGGATATGTATGCGTCGGAGGAAGGAGAACAGGTTGTCAAAGCAGAAAGTGTGGGATTTCGTAAAAATGTCTGATGGGGTTTGGGGGTCGGTGAAGGGAGGATAAGTGGGGGAAAGCAGAGGTACGTGCTGTAGCAAAGTGTGGACAGGACAACATCATGTGTGGAACTGAAAGTGGGACATTACATAGGGAACATAGGGGCGGATCAGAACGTGATAACAGATAGGAGTGTGTTAGACGGGTGTGGCCAATCCGTAAGCTGGCGAGAGCCGTCTTCCAACGTCTGTTCCGATGAAATGGCGCTTACCAAGAAGGAAATTGATAGTTTTACAGTATGTAATTTATTAGTGCGAATACTTGACCAGAAAGATTGTCATCTGGTATAAAGGAAGGTCTTAAAGTGGGGATAATAATCCATGGCTGGAATACGTGAGAAACGTGGTTGTGATGTGGACATAGAGGCAGAGCGTGCTAGAGTATCTCCCTGTTCATTGCCGGGGATTCCAACATGGCTGGGCAGTGTGGGCACCCAGTAAAATCTGATATATTTATGGCGTATAGACTGGTAGAGCAGTCAGTACTAAATCTTACAGACAAGGGGATTGGTCGAGTTCAAAGACTTTATGGGAGATAATGATTTACGAGAGTCAGTAAAAATAATGAAAGAAGAAGAGAGCGAGTATATGTGTTTTAAGGCAAAGAGGAGTGCATACAGTTCTGTAGTAAGGACAATGGATTCAGGAGGGAGGGGGTACTTGAAAGTACGAGTTGGGAAGGTTACTGCGAAACTAGCACCGGAAGTGGATTTGGAGCCATTAGTTTAAACATGAATACCGGAGGAATGAATGGAGACTTGGTCAAGGAAATGGCTAAGAAGGATAGAAGGTGGGATGTCTGATTTTGGTGGGTCAGGGACAAGAGGAGCAAATACTGAGTTAAGGCATGGAGGAACGGAATGGATAGAAAACGGAAGAGATCGGAGATGGCGAAAGGGGGGATGAGAGAGGAGGGTATCCATGCGAATGGAGAAAGGAATAAATAAACGTGGAAAAGCAAATGTAGGAAGTAGAGATCGTGGGTTAGTTAGTTTAGCGAGGGAAAGTTGGTGGAATCGCGCATAACATCGGAGAGAGAGAGAAGGGTACGACGTCGAGAGATGGCATGACTGACTCTCAACTGGATAGGAGCGGAAAGCGCCTAGGGCTAAGCAAAGACCACAGTCGTGCATTGTGTCAAGATGAGCAAGAAGGGAGGCTGAAGCAGAGGAGTAGATATGGAATCCATAATCAAGAGTGGAGAGGATCAAGGAAACATGAAGATAGAGGAGAGTTTTGCGATGGGATCCCCAAGATATATGGGAAAGAGTCTGTATGATTCGGAGGCAGCTGCGAACTTTTTCTTTAACGGAAAAGATATGTCCTCGCCAGGGCAATTTGGAGTCGTAAATAAATGCCGAGGAATTTGCCAGAAAAATGGTATTGGAGTGGAGCGCCATATAAGAAAAGTGCAGATTGGAGACCTACATGTGTGCGAGAGAAACGGATGGAGAAAGATTTGGAGGTAGAAAAGAGAAAGCCATGGTTAGTGGGCCAGGAGGATATTGATGATATTGCAGATTGAAGGAATTGGCAGATAGTTGGTATGGATGTGCCAGAGGCAAAGATGTTTAAATCATCAACATATAGTGATGACCAGGCCCTTGGTGGTAGAACTGATACAATATCACTAACAGCAAGAAGGAATATGGTGGTGCTGAACACACTGCCTTGCGGAATTCCTTCAAACTGAGGAAAGGGTGATGATGTGGAAGAGGAAGCTTTGACCTAGAAAATGCGTTTAGAGGGGAAATACTTTATAAAGGCACCCATGTTTCCGTGTATGCCTAGAAGGATAATTACCGGAGAATATGGAACCGCTATGTGGTATCATGTGTTTTTTTTCTAGGTCAAAGAATATGGCTAATACTGAATCATGGCGTGCAAATGCAGATATATTTTAAGAGATTCACGTGTATATCCAGGGAGGAGTGAAAGAGATAAAGGGGATAAAGGGAGGGTTAATATAGGTGAAGCTGGAGTTGGGGGGATGGGGTATGTTGGAAGGGAGTAGGAGGAAGGGGTGTAGGGTTAATGGTTAATGGTTATTCATTGTTGGCCATGATAAGCCTGGAGTATGTTGGGGAGAGAAACGGTCCACCCTCAGGGTCGCTTGAGGGGTAAGGGCTAGACAACTAAAGCAGGGGTATACCGTGCCCATGGCTTCCCTCAGGCCGTTCAGGACTGGCACAAAGTCAGCCTTTCATCCTTTCAGCACGGCTCTCACACCTTAGGAAGTGGATAGTAGAAGGGGTTGCCAACAAAGTTAAAAAGTAAAATGGAGGTGATGGCAGTTTGATCATTTCCAACTTGTTACCAATATGGTTTTACAAATCTTCAAAAAATTTGTGCTGGCTATTGGCATTACAATTTGCACGTCCCTTCTCCATAGTATTGTGTATGCCATAGTAAAAACTGGTTTATTTCATATTACAGGCCCTGAAGCCCCAACCATTCCCATTTTTCAACCTAAGGGTGCCTACTGCCTCCTGTAATTTTCTCGATATTTTTGTTCATACTTAGATGGTTCCACAAACTCAGACACAAAGGAGTCTGGTAGCAAGATTATGTGCCCTCTCCTGATATCCTTTATTTCATGTAATTAATGTTGCTGTTGACATTATGTTTAGCCTAACATTAAAAGAAAAACTTTTCAAAAATCAAGGAAAGGGGTAAACAGGTGACATAGGTAGGACAAGTAATTATTAAGCACTAGAGGCAATCAAAACGTAGTCCTACCATGAACTTATGTTGGTAAAGGTGAGTTAAGGTTTGGCCAATTTTATATTGGTTCTCGTTTACATTTTAAACATTTTAATAAAAAGAAAACCAAAAAACCTGTAAAATTTAAATTGCTTTCTGCAAGTATCCATTATTCATATTCACTTTTCTTAGAACAGTTTTTATTTATGGAGGACAGTGAAAACCAGGATCATTCCTTCATGTTTAATGAGACTTAAGCAAGACCAGCAAGTTCCAACTGGACCTTCTTCCATCTAGTAAGGGGACCATGTTCTGGGAGGTACTGCACAGTGACACCATCAGGCCTAAGGCGACCAATGGCCAGGAGGTCCTCAAAATCTTCACGGTCGAACTTGGTGAAGCCCCATTTGCGGGAAACAAAGATCTGCAGAGAAAAAAAACAAGCATGAAGAGAAATCTGTAAAGTAACTCCATATGGTTTTCTTAAAAGTAGCCTAAACTTCCAATATCTAACTCCATAGAATGGATGGGAAAATGGTTAAAATCAATGTACAATACTCTCACCACTTCTTCACATAGGTTTTGGATTTAAAGACTTTTGGAATACTATTCCAGCCTAAATTTAATTATATAAAAATCTGTTCCCAGACATTCTTTGGTTTGAGCTACAAATGCTCATACCATACACAAATCGGGTTTACTTTGCCCACCATTTCACAGAAGTAAATACTAACAGCTCTACTCCTTTGAATTATGAGTGGGGTACACTATTTTGATTCTCATTTGAAATTTTGCTTTCAAGTTTTGTCATTAAATGCTATACATGCAGCAATATCAGAAATGCTGAACTAAGTGATGTTTAAATCTTCGTCAAGCCTAAACGACCCAGTCTGAAATTCAGACTACAGTACTAATAAACATTTCAGCAGAAGTTTAATGTTCTAATAAAACAAAGATGCACAACAGGCAATAAGAAATTAAGAGAAAATATACTTATATATACATAAAATATATCTAAGCTTTCCCATTTACCAAAACCAAAGTTGGCTTACCTTTTGACGTCCAGGGTACTTGAACTTGGCACGTCTGAGAGCCTCAATGACCTGCTCCTTGTGACGGTCGTGGGTCCTCACAGACATGATGGGCTGACCGATCTGGACACGGGCAACAGTGCCCTGGGGTTTACCAAAGGCACCACGCATTCCGGTCTGCAATCTGGAGGCAAAAAAAAATATTTTTTTTAGTATTAAACAATTTTCATTTTTTTCTTCCCAGATCTATTACTTCAAATTTTGTACCCAGAGATTCTTAGGCTAGCACTACAGATGTACATGCCTTACACAACCTGGCTTTCCTTTCCCCACCCATTGAACGAAGCACATACTAACAACTGCACTCCCAAGGAAAACAGATGGGGTAAAATAAGAATATTCCAAAAATGGTCACACTAACAATGTATGTACATAGAAAAGCATATGATCACTTACCTATCAGCACCAGCACACGATAACATTTTGTTGATGCGGATCACGTGGTAGGGGTGGAGCCGAACACGCACGTGGAACTGATCCTTACCGCAGTGCTTTACAAGATACTGTGAAGAAAAAAAGGGTTTGAGACAATCTTTTGCAAGTCATGTTCACTAATATGAAAAAAGGTTTTTAGAAGAGGCTACCCACATGTCACAGCAGGAAGCCTAAGTTTCATTCTTTACAAAAGCCTGGCCTAAAATGCAGTCCTTAAAACTACCCATAATGCCTCCCTCGTTTCAGCCGAAATATAATTTATGGTTTGCATACCATTCAAGAAAGTTCTGCTAAATTTTTGTACAAGAAAAATGCCATACTTAAAAACTGCATTGCAGTAATCAAAGCACACTGATTTCTTACTACTAAATCACTATGGTGAATATCCAATATTTTATTGAACATCTCAATCTTGGTAAGCATGGTCTTCTTTCACATACACAAGCAATAAAATATTACTTTAATTCCACTTAGAATCATTCAACCAAGAACTTCTATTTATACATCCCTCCTCTCCCCACCCTAACTCTGCCAGTCTACCCATGCTGCAAGAACATGCCTCCAATTACATAGCTTGGCTTCCACTTGATAAAGGCTTCATAGGCATCTAGAAGTGCTCTTGAGCCTTTCATATGTTCTGCTTATGGATCTACTATCACCAACTAAATTACAATAGATTCAGTATCTAATTTTTGCATTTACAGACTTTTGGCACAGCATATATAAATATCTTAATAGACTAATTTAATAACCCTTTCTCTGTCTTATAGAATCAAGAACACCAGGTATTATACAGAGTTTATAATTTGACATTTCTGAAGCTAAATGGGCTTGCTTGGATACACTAACATTGGTTATGGGTTGTCAGTAATTGAAAATAAATGCCCAGGTATGACAAATATTAAAGGGTAATTGTTACCAAGAGTAATGCTCCCTCCAGAGACTAAGTTCCAAAATTAGATGTATACATTTCCTCTACCCAACAACCTTGAGGGATGCATGAGTAACTAGGGGTTGGGGGGAGGGGGGATAATGGATAGCACAGGATGTCCATAAGAACCTGCAGAAATCTATGAAATGTTAAGAGGTTGATTTTATGAAAACCTGAGCCTGACTGTCTGACGAATATAAAATAGCTCCCAAGTAAACAAATGAAACAAAAATTGGCAAATGAAACCAGGACCATCCTGCCAGCTTTGAAAGGCTACAGGCCGATGTCCCAAATTTTGAAAAACTATGGGTTTCACAATCCAGACCCTCCATGGTGATCATACAATGCGTCCTAACCAATAAACTAACCGAAACTTAACCCTGAGGGATTTATACACTACAATCTATATGTTCCCTAGCCAGGGAAGGGTAAAACATGCCTTTACGCAGTGAAACCCCAAACCTTTCTTCACTTCCGTCTATGATCAGATTTCCTTGGTTTCTAATCACTTTGGGATTTGGGGCACTTGATGGGCTCAAAATAACATGTTGAGAGAGGTACTAATGTATTGGTTCTGTATATCCACTATATAGCTTAAAAAAGGACCCAGCATTGCCGCAACACTTAAATGAATCAATTCTTACCAGCATTTCTCAATGAATGGCATTGCATAGCCTGTTAAATCTCCCTTTAGCAAAACTTGCATGCATAATAGTATAACAAGTAAAAATTCATTAAATATATGAATTCTGAAAAAACCTGCTCTACAAAATCATTCTCACAAGTGCCTACTAATACACGGACTAGATAGATTGCAGTAAAGAGTTGCGCATCACATTTGTTTTGGTCCTGGCAAGGTAAAAATGATGGGGACTTCTCAGAGCTGTGCCATGCAGAGCCTATTTATGTCACTTCCAGATTTAACTATTGCTTAAAACTTTTATGCTCTACAAGATGGCAGTGTCAATTTCCTCTATCTTCGTACATTGCTCTAGGTAACATTAACCCTATAAAGAATAAAACACGGATATGGTCCCGCTAGATATCTAAGCAGGATACATTCACAAATCCAGTAATGCTGGGACCTCTTCACTTGCAAATACAAAGGGTGATTTTCTACCCCCCCTTCTACAACAAAAAATTAGTATCAATGGATTAATTATGTCTAGCATATTAACAGTAGATCTAACACTGGGCCACAATATCAAAACCCAATAGCTAGGGTGGATACAAGGTATAATATGGTAGGATTTGATTATACAATTTAAATCAATGTCATTACTTAAGGGCTACATCTTAAAAAAAAAAAAACTTATTTGGGACTGCAAATCCTCTCCTATAAAGATCTGCCCAGCAAGAAAGCATGGACATCTTGTGTGACATCACCCCCCAGCTGTGGGAGAGCAAATACTATGCAAGTAAATTTTCTGAACCTTCAAATCGTACTGCAATCTGCCATATTTAACTGCTAGACATTAATAGGTATGGATAACGAATTGGATAGGCTTCAAGATGCAAGACTTTCTTAAAATTACTACATATTGACTATTTACATTAAGATCAAGCCTTACATTTCTCAATACACTAGAAGGAAGCTTGTCGTCCTCTACAGGATAATCATGCAAATCAAAGTAAGTAAAAAAACGGGATCGATACCTTAAAATATGCAAATGAAGCACCCTTACCATACACTTGGATATTTAAGCATTAAAATTTCCCTTTCTATGGCAATTATTTTTCTTACTCTGAATTCCCACACCCCTGCCATCTTAACAATTCCAGGACTATACGTTT
>NC_061850.1:9154150-9156650 GCF_019202785.1 Penaeus chinensis | reverse complement strand
TTTCTTTCATATTTGTATTATATTCATGCAAGTGTATATATTATACTTACTTTGCAATCAGTGTTAATGTTTCAATAATGTAGAAGACAATTAATTACAAAAAAAATATACTAACAACATAAAAACTGTCATTCTGACATAATTCAGTAACATTTCATCTTTCCTGTATAATAATGTCATCAGTTAATTTGTGCACTATTTTTTGTACATAAATTCAACATACTTTGAGTTCTGTCATTTGAAAAAAATAAGAAAAAAAAAATAAAAGAAACCTACTACTTCTCATCTTGGCCAAGATATAATGTTAATACATTTTAACAATTTATCCCTACATAAACATAAAATATTTTATCCTTCAAATAATATCTGTCTGTCTTCCTGTATCAGTCCTATTTTACCAATTGTATCTAAATTTCTGAAAAGCTACAGGAGACCCTATTTCTGAAATTTCCTCAGCTACAAGAATCCCTAATTTCTTTTCTCAAGCATCTCAGAGCTTCACTCAGGCTGTTGAATGCTTGAGACACCCGGTGCATTTTGAGCGTTTGATATGCCAGACACACCGTCCTGAGTCCCCATTAGGTTCGACTGTATAATGCTAAGGGTATGCGCTGAGAGAACCACAGGCCTGTCTGCAGATGCAGAAGCATTCTCAACATGTATGTTTGCATTGTTGTGTAGTTTCATGTGCCTGGCAACATGGTATTTGTAAGCTGACCGGTAGTCACAGTTGGGACATTCATACGGCTTCTCCCCTGTGTGCGTTCGGAGGTGACGCTTGAGGATGGATTGGAACATGAAGGACTGTGGACAGTACGGGCAATGGTGTTGTGCGATGGTCTCCCTCGGGAAGAATCCCCCCGGCCCTCCGTTTGTCCCCTAGAACGAGAACAGCAAACGGTCAGAAAAACATCTCTCACTTAACGAAAGTATCCACTAGCTTCTTATGATTTATATTCTTTATTTCTTATTTTCTAATTCCTATTTTTCTCTTCTCTTCTATCCCAGTTCTAAATTTAATCTAATAAATGGTCGTTCTCATGATATACAAAAATACTATTAATTCGAACCTATTGCCACTAAGACTTCATTTTATGATCATGCTGTTTGCAATGTATGTATATGTATATATCTAACAGCTTTACACACAATATGAATATATGTATACATAGCATACAGTGGGAGAAATTAATAAAGAGAGAGATAAAGAGTCAGGTAAAATAACTGAAAGACAAAAGAGATAAGTAGATACACAGATGGAGATACACATATGCACAAATAGATATTTTTCCAGCAATCTATTAGATAAGTAATATTTAACATGCAAACTTTTTTTTTAAAATTTAAGAATAGAATAAATTTAGCACCATTTATCAAATGTTCCATATAAATGCATCTTCATTAAAAACATTACAAAATTCTAAATTCATCAACATTACATATATCAACTGTAATGTCACGTGGCTTTCAAATGTTGTTATTGCAGAAGTTAAGAACTTCTCACTTATGAGCACTCCTTTAAACCATCGTGAGAAAAGTTGAACCTGACAAGTCTGGCATTCACTGATCTGGCATCTTTGATAATCCCAGGGTGTCATTCAAATTTGGCAGTCATTAACATCTCAAGTGGCAGTCATTTCCATGACTGCCACTTGGCACCACAACTACCCCATATCATTTACATCTACCTCAGGTGAGTGACAGCTGTTGTGTGACTGTTAATTTAACATTAATTTTCCTTTTTTTACCAAAACTTCACTGTACATGAAAATCTACTAGTCTGGCATCTGCCAGATCCTGAACTTATGGGAGTTGTCAGGATCAAGCAATACTAATAATACTTTATCACTAATAATTCTTTCAATCTAGCTGAATCTGAAAGCATATGAGTGAATTTGAGACAGAGGGAGTGGACTCAAAAATGGAAATTACCAGCTCCACACTCTAATTTCCCCTTTCCCATGATTTGAAAAGACAAACGTAATCTTAATGCTGCTGTGTCATGATTGTTTTTACTTAATTATTACAATGAAATAAAGTTTTTGAATTCTTTGAAAGATGGCTACCAATATACAAATATATCAGAACATTGAAACCATATTCTTCTCTGCATGAATATAGGGATTTACTCCCATTCCTTTGATAGGAAAAATAACAATTAGGTCTCTAAAAATAATACATGTGCTATGTGACAGCAAATACAGTACACAAATGCCTACGGAATTGCAAGCAGATTAAATTATTATTTCTAATGGTGTCAGGAATTAATGAAGGTCAGGAGAAAGAAATGTAATAATTTATCGCCATCAAAAAATACTACAAATAGCAATACTACTACTAATAACAACAACAAACTCCCCAGGAGAAGAGAAAATCCTTGGAGAAGGCCTGCTGGTCATCAAAGGACATTATAAGGAAAGAAAAGGATGTGTGTGTGTGTGTGTGTGTGTGTGTGTGTGTGTGTGTGTGTGTGTGTGTGTGTGTGTGTGTGTGTGTGTGT
>NC_061850.1:9149150-9151650 GCF_019202785.1 Penaeus chinensis | reverse complement strand
GGAAACACAATAAACTAAAATCACAGTGGACATTCCATGTGCGTTTGCCAGATGACTACTGCAAGCAGTCTATGACTAGTAGACTAGGTCTACTTGACCTTACCTATGTACCCAGTTCATTAAATTTTTTTAAAGAAATCTTTTTTACTATCATTGTTAACATTGGTGGCAATAATAAAATCAAGAAAAAAAGTGAATATTCAAGAAATGGGTCATTTTCTTTAGTTATTGAAAATTTTCTGCTGTATCAACATCTAAGATCATTAGCAGTGTATTCAAAATATAGCGATAGTGTAGGGCTTGGGGGCAAAGAACCAAGATATAGAAGTACAATATGACATGAAAGATCATATGGCACTATGGTAAAGTATAGAAGCAAAAAGTTAGAAATTAGTTAATGATTAGGGTCATGTTACAGGTTAAACAGTAGTAGAGGCTAGTATGGTAGTGAAAAGGGTAGAGAAGGCAGCTGATAGGGTACATTATAAGGTGATACAGTATTGTAACACAAATGGCAAAAATGAGTTTACGATTAGGATGAGTGGACAGATCAAAGGGATGAAGAAAAGGAAAAGGAGAAAAGACCATGCAAAATTAGTTGAGGCGAGGTCTGAGGACAAGGGATTGGGGGGTAAGGTCAAGTAGCCCTACTAATTCATTCCTTGACAACTAAGCATTTACAGATAACCACAGTGGACAGTGCATGTAACCAGCACCAATATATTATCTCTTGTTAGATATAACATTTGTTGCAACTACTACAGACATACCTATCAATGTAATACTTCTTTTTCTGTATCATCATCTCACCCTTTTTTTATCCAAGCTCAACTAAAATTTGGAGAATGTAGCAATAACCTGAACGATGGTTACCTTTCTTTCCTTTCCCAATTTTGGTTGTCTCATGGTTATGATTTTTGAAGGTGTAAAATGGTGTATGATGCAAAAAATTTACCCGATGTTAGGAGACTTTATGGTTTTCAATGATTCTGCTTTCATTTCTAAAACTACTTCCAAAGTTCGTGTTTACTATTTGTGTTTGTCATGGGAGTCATTTTTGGAACTTCAGGAAATACAAAACTCTCTAGAGTTCAAACAAATGCTTTATATCTATTTTAAATTTCACTTTTGTCTTTTATGCCTGATGCATTTTTCTTCATTTTTCTTTGGACAGTACTTAGGATTTATAATCAAGGATCACTAGGGAAACATTTTTCATGTTTTCTTTTTCCATTTATACAAAATGATCAGGATAAGACCTTACATAAAATATGATTTGGTTTGAGTAGACAAAAGAGTCTACAAAATAACATCTGTATTTTGATACAAGCATCAAAAAAAAGTACAACAGTATTTCTACCAGAGGTGGAGCAAGTTTTTTCCTTTCTAAGAACCTAGATTTATGACTTAAAACTTTTTGTGAAATTTTCAAGGGGTAACCTACAACTCTCAGTTTTTGCAACATTAAAAACATGAAACCAGAAGTTTAATAACTACTTTTTATGGGCTACAAATTCTCATTAAAAGTCTTTATTTGCGCTTCAGTCAAGGGAACTATACGATATGTATACATAAGTGAAACAGGAAAACATAGTCTCTCTTTGTCCAACCATTACTTGAAATTCTGGGACATTTATCCACAAATTAACGTCCAAGAAATCAAATCAGCAAAATGAAAACACTTCACATCTAAGAATTAACATTTCCTTTGGTGTTTGAGCATTCCATTTAGCACTTAGAAGCTACCTGCAAAATCACTTTAATTACTCCAAAATGGTTAGTCTACAAGAAAATATGATGATAAACAATCTACAGACTCAAAACAAACAATTATCTGATCACAGAAAACATAAGCAAAGGATAATGCATTCAATGGTGCATTCTGTAAAGAGACTTACTTGAGCTTAGACCTTTTTCCATGAAATATTTCAGCTTTTATTTTTTTTTTTTCTATGAAATGGTTAGTTTGAATAAATAGTATATACAAATTGCTGTCAGTTAATTTAAATATTTCGACATATCATAATCGACTATGTATCACAGTCAGCTGGCAGCTCTGCTTTGACTGCCCTGGGAATTTAAATATTATATACAAAGCAATCTCTATCAAGTCATTCTTAACATTCAAGCAATTGATTAACAAGTGTTTAAATTTTCAGTGAAAAATTCTGTAAAACATTTTACCCCTCAAAAATTTCTGGGAATGGTTCCGATACTTTTTCCACCTCTAATCTCTACATAATAATATATGGTAATAATTTACAATACCAAATATTTTTCTCTCTTTTAAATAACACAATAAAGTCATCTGTCAATAGTCTTAGCATAAGTTGCACATAATCACTTTTTCAAAGTCACACATGCTAGTCTTGGTATACCTAAGAACTATTCAACTAATTCCCCCACACGATTTCCCCCCCTAAAAAAATAATCACATACTGCATCTATAGTTCTTTCAAAACAATACAATAATAATGACTTTTATAATCTATACTGTACA
>NC_061850.1:9136650-9141650 GCF_019202785.1 Penaeus chinensis | reverse complement strand
CAGACTTCAGGTGAGGAGATTTCTATTTTCTTGCAGTGTGACTGGCATCATCACCACAAAAAACATTTACCTCTCTCTGAATTCCCTCTACAGTGAACCTAATATGACTTTTTACCACAAGCCATGTATGCTACTTCATCTGTGTAGATTTTCAGTGATCTGTTTAATAAAGAATCTGTGACAGGTCTCAGGTCACTTGAAGACAGACAAACTTCATGAATCAGATCACTGAAATACTACTTTGGCAACTGTTTCTGTTTTCTGAATGCAACACTCACCTTGGCAAAATCTGAGTAATCTATTTTTAATTAAAACTGACTGACAGTACATGTTTGTCCCCAATTTTAAACCAAACAGATCATAGCCACTCCTAAAGACCTGACTCCGGGCTGTGATTTTCTAACATCACATCCAGAAATCTTGTTTTTAGAGTAAGTAATTACTGTTTGAGTAAAAAAGAGAAAGAGCGAAAGGGAGAAAAAGGGTATATATATATCCCAGTGATTTGGTCTGCCAGTCAGCTATAGCAATACAATCAAGTTTCAAAGTTTGGGAACAAAGTGTGGGTCTGATGATGACAACGGCACTATGTTATAAATCACAGTATCATAAAAGAACTTAAAACCAGAAGTAATTTTCACAAGAAGGTTTGGAAGTAATTATGGGAACAAATGCTTACACTGAAGTTCATCTGTTATCACTCTTTTTCTGTTAAGACTGAAGAACAATAAGAATGCAGAGATAAGAAAAAACAGATAAAAAGCAAAATTTTTGATCAGGAAAACAGTCCTGGTTTCCCATTTTATTTTTAGCTAACAAGACTCAATACTGCATAACACTATGTTTACAATAATGACTAGTTAGAGGACGGAGTCTTGTATGCATTAAAGCAATGCAAATTTGAAGGCATTTATAAATTTTACGCATTCACAAACTCACTCACTCTCTTTCACTCTCTCTTAACAGAATCACAGTAATAGGAGTCACACTAACATCACTAGCACACTAGCGCTAGTGATGCTAGTAAATATAAAATCAGCACCAACATTAGTAGTATTAATAAATGGTATTAATACTCATAGGCATAATAGTCTTACTATTATCAGCAGACATGATATATGGAATAAAGGAAGTAATGTTGATAAGAGGAATGTAGATTTTGAAAATAATGTCAAGGATTTGATTCATCGTATGAAGATGGACAACAGGATAATAAATGGGGAAACGAGAGAAGGGACGAATGAGGAAGAAGGAGTAAAAAGTAAAGGGAAGAATGAGCAGGAGGGGAAGAGAGAGAAGGAAAAAGATTGTGAGGAGATGAGGGGCTGAAGAAACTTACGAAATCATAATTTCTTTGAGAAAGTATACAAAAAGTCTAAAAAGCAAATCCTAACCCCTGAGCAATCTAGCAACCACAATGGTTCTTTTTGCACTGTAAGTATAACATGAATGGATGGATTGCAGCTGATTCACAAAGTATAACATGAATGGATGGATTGCAGCTGATTCACAAAGCTAGCTATGAACTGCACAACTGTAGTATGAGGGGAAAGAGAAGAGTGCAAATTTTAAATTGCCTAAGATGAGAGTATGGGTAAACTGAGAGATAAAAAAAAAATAGTGAAGACAATGCTGCCCATAATGATAATGACAATGATGATGATGATTGTGGCAGCAGCAATAAAAGGTTACAATAACATTATAGAAAGTATTTTTCTATTTTCATTTCATCACTTCCATCTCTCTTCTACGTTTTACTTCCATTAATAATAGCATTACAAATACTTCGTTTAAGTAAAGTAGGAAGTATTTTGCTTATACTCCGTATTTAACATGTTGGATCTGGCAGCAGTGACGAGACTTTCCCATCACGGAAATTTTATCTAAGGGCTGGAGTGTCGAGAGAATCTTGCCGTAGGATATTATTGCCAAATAGTGGGTGATGGAGAAGTTTGGCATGAGTGCACAAAGATTTTAGAGGGACACTGATGCCATGGGCCTTTATAGGAAGGGGATCTTCCATTATTTTCACTGGTAAACAAGGGAGTAGTAAGCCATGCTTGGTAGAGTGCCAGCTTCCCCCTAAAAGAAACTCTTCATGTCCACCATTACCAGCTGTGCATGGTGCATTACAGAAAATTCAACAATACAGAAGTATGAAAAATAACACAAATAACAGTGTTATTTGTAATTACTATTACTGCAGAATTTAACCCATCACTGCAGAGTGAAGAAAATAAATAAAAACTCTATGCTCTGGAGATTAATGGCAACGAGCTAACTTTGAGCACAGGAGTTCACTACATCAAGCAGAACACCCTGCTTGAAGCGCTTTGGTGCGTCATCACGGCGGTTTGTTATGATGCTGGAAGGCGTGACCCAGCGGTATCGGGTTAAACTAACGGTAGAGCAGAACTAATGACTAAAACAGACCTCAGAAAATAGCAAACAGCATACACACATCTGCAGAAAGAATTAATAGCATTACAAAGTGGAGGAAAAGAGCCTTGAGTGTTCATGTGGGCTGGCTGGTCTGGGAAAGTCACCCGACACTCAAGCCTGATGATCATATTTTGGTCCATGTGCGAGCCATGAGGTACCTGACCTTAATGGGTTAATACCCATTAATGCTGAGTAAAATTCAGGCTAAAATTTAGGTTATTGAGCCGGATAATAACCAGCTCTTGGCCAGCCTCTCCTAGCATCATCTCAGCCACAGGGAAGCGGGCTAATGTTATGACTAGATGTCACTTGGCATCAGTAATTTTTTTTTTTCATGATCAGATAGGACATTATCTGGAATGAGTGAATTATGTTCTAAACAATATTTTAGATATCAATTATAAATCACTGAATTTTGGGGGGACGGTCTGGATACAAGAGCTTTTTTGTTTAGCTTAGCAAATAACAAATATTTATAATCATACTATTGATACGAGTAAGCATATATTGGGAAAAAAAATCAAAAGACCATTATTAATTTTCTAGGTAAAAAATTTATCAAAGTTCATATTTCTGCTACACCCAAAAATTAAGGTGATGGTTCCTCCAAAAGCTTCAGTGTAGAACCTGTATTCCACTGTAATTCAAATGGCATTTGATATCCAACATTATACTGGCATTTCACTGCCTTCCACAACATTTCTTAATGTTTTTGAATCATTATTGAAAATGAAAAGAAGGCACTTGGTAACTCTATCAGCTGATTCATGTTCAAATGGCATTACAAATGTCATGACAAGAATAGCATAGCTAACCAACCCTGTCTGTCAATAAAAACATTGGATCAATTTCCCCCACTTGATGATATAGTGTTCTGCCTCTACCACCATCACCCCTGGCCACCCTCGCAGCCCCAGCTACTCGCCCTCCCTAAAGATGTCCCAGACAAGTGCAGCAAAAAAAGTAACATGTTTCTTGAAGAAAGTGAAAAGAAGCAATAGAATACCCATGAATTATAATAGTTGAAGAAGATATGCTAAAAAGAGATAAGTGAAAACATGGATTGTGGTGAAAAAACAATGCGGAAATGAAATTCACTCATTCAAGTTTACGAAGTGCATGTGTGAAAATGTCATTTTAGACCATGGAAACAAGAATGAGCCAAGAAAGAATTATTTTCCATCAGCAGAATTGTCTTCTTGTTAATTGATGCTTTAAGAAGTATATTCATTTATTTGGCAAAGACAACACAGTGACATGAGAAAAATTAAGGTTTCCTTGGAGCCATATGAAAATTTGCAGAGGTCCTCGTTATGGAGAAAGAGCCTGCCAAGACTTAGACTGGATTTTTCAAACAAGTTAACTTTTTAACTTTAAATTGTAATTGATTTACTTCATATTTGTCTTAATTTGATAGGCACAGTGTGTTTTACATTTTTTTATCATTTCTTTATATCACAATCAAAACAATATTTTGTTTCAATTTTAATTAACTTATATTAGAGTTCAGCCGAGTGCTCCAGTGTTTTGTTTTTTTATTTGTTACAGAGAAAAGAAAAACAAAATTGCCAAATACTCTACTGGTAATTTTCAAATTATCTGTATCCTCACATTACACTTATATATGAGCTGTCAAAGTTGCCATATTTTGTCTCTGATTTTACTCAGTTTATTTTTCTTTCCTTTTAGATGGATCTAATAAAACTTTCTACAACTAATATTGGGGTACTTTAGCAATCTATCTTTTAACCCCTTGCCGACAGGTAAGATGGGTAGACACGTGCTATGCCCACTGTTAGTACTTGTTTGATTGTTTTACACATAGATGGCTATACTTGTACTAAGTCACCAATGATTTACGAAATATTTTACATTATCTTATTTTGCCGCTTTTAATATTAAAAAACTATCATAATAATTACAATGTTTCTAATAAAAATAACACCATCGATATTCATAGCACTAGTACGTTTTTCCCGCCAATTCAAATCAGGTATTTAGTCACAAGGTCTACTAATTGACTCCTACGTGGCTAAGCACTAGCAGAGCCATCTATGGGGAGACATTTCACAAAAAAATATAGAAAATGGGCACAGCATTTTCCCCATTTTTTGTTCATTTTCCCTGGCGGCATTGGGTTAAGTTTACATTAAATTGGTAATGTAAAAATGGGTTTAAAAAAAAAAGCATGAAGTCCCTTAACAAAACTCACAACAAAGGCACTGAAAACACAAGGGTTGCAGATTTCAGTACACGGTCTGCCTGTTTGTCTTTCTCTATCTTCCTCTCCCTTCAATCATAAATAAAAGTGTAGTATGTGGATAACTACTAATTACATCCCTGGCCTACATATACAACTGGGTCTATCATAATGAAAATGCCTGGAATACACTAAAATAGTACAAAACCTTTGCTAATGCCCAAAAATACAGCTCCAAAATATGTATACCATGAATATCTAAAAGAAGATTAATCTCTTAGCACTCATTTTCCACTAGTATCTGGGTCATGGTCAACCACTTGAAATCCATACAATAAAAATAATGATGGTGATAATG
>NC_061850.1:9124150-9131650 GCF_019202785.1 Penaeus chinensis | reverse complement strand
GAGTATAGGCCTCCACGATTTATATTCCCATCTTCCGTGGTTACTTCTGAACCGCTATCTCTGCCCTGGGATAGATAAATTGATGATGGGTTTTGTAAGTAGGTTTTGTAGAGGTAAATGACATTTCTGTTTAGTTCATAACTGAAGTTATGAACTAGACAAACATAATATTAACCCAATGATGATGCTTGATGGCAAAAATAAGACCATGTCCACTGTGATTTTAATTTACTCATTTTACAAACAAACAGCTCCACAAGTGTGTACTCACTAAGGAGTCAATTGTTAGTCCAACTTGATCTCACCTGTTTACCATTTTCCTTGATTATTATTAACAACATTACACTAATCATATCAATAACAATAATATAAATTAGTGTTGATAATAATATCACACAAAAAAAATATTTCTTCTGAAAACAAAGGACTATTAACTGACTCCTTGGTGGCTGAATACTTGTGGAGCCATCTGTGTAAACAAGTTATCAAAAACAAAACTAAGCTGGACAGTTCAATTACCTGGCACCCATGGGTTAAATTCAGGCTAGGACTAGGATTTGTACTATAATTAACTCTCATTCATTGTGTAACTAATAACCTTACTCATAATCTAAGATTACAACCCTTTTGTGAAGAAACTGAAGAAGAAAAAGATAATACCATATATATATATATATATATATATATATATATATATATATATATATATATATATATATATATATATATATATATACATATATATATATATATATATACATATATATATATATATATAAAGAAATCAACCAACCATTGATGTCATTAACACTCATAATACCAACAATTAGGTTTTCCAACACAAAATACACTGAATGTTTGTAACCTTTTTTTGACAAATACTGTACTTCCTTTTTTTCTAAATCTAACTTCAATATTTCAAAATTCTACTGCACTATAAAGCTCTTTTACATTATCTATATCTTTGTAACAAAAATCTGCTCTTAAACTATAGTCCTACAATGCATACATGCATATACAATCTAAATGAACAACAGTAGTAAAAAGTAAATTTATAGCAATATAAATAACCAATGACCACCAAAAATCAGCAAAAGCAAATACCTCAACAGAAGACACGAGAGCAAAATAGCAAACAGATTACCCTATCAAAATGAACATCAAAAACATTCCACCAAACATAAGTTCACAAGACTGAAGAAATGCTTTTAAGAAAATGACAAATGACAGATTTCAGGAAATCATCCTCAAGGGAATCTGAAATCTAAAAACTCCAAGAATGTGCAGGGACAAAAAATCAACAAACCTCTAAAGCAACATCATAATGAACCTAAATATATTTACACTCATTACATTACTTTTCTCAATTATCAATTTCAACATCAAAATAAGGCTTGAGCACTCAAAGTAGATTAAGTTCAGTGTAGGACTAATAAAATATTCATAACAATCAAAACTAGAAAAAGTGACTGACATTAAATCTAGCATTCCCATAAAAATCTGCTTGAACAAAACAAGAAATTAGATTTAAATAGGCAATAAAAACAAAGAATCCTGTAAAAAAAAAAATTATCAATGAAGTAATATGATTATGCATAATATTATAAATAATAATTATGCAAATCATCAAAAACTGGAAAAGCTCCTACTTACACTAATATCAAGCAAGGAAATAAACCAAACAATAACTCACTGTTTGTCTGTGTATTCCTGAAGTGCCTGCTTGGTGCGTCTGTTGAAACATATGGTGCGCAAGATTCTCTTCAACTGACAAGAAGTGTGAAAAGTCCCCACCTCCCCCAGGTGACTCATTCATGGGGTCACTTCGCGCTTCCGACACTTCACTTTTTAATCCCCCATTTTCTATATCCTCTTGTACTTCACAGTGTTCCGTTTTGATTTCTGCCGCACTGGTGGTGTAGGCCTCCACTTCCTGCGAGACTTGTGCTTCCTGTTGGAGTCGCGCATCATGCAGGTGTGAAGAGGGGGTTACTTCCTGCTCCTTCTGTAGGTGGTGGAGCTCTGGCTGCTGGGAACCAACTTGTTCATGAACAGGAAGGTGGGAAGGGTCTTCAGCCGGAAGGGGAACAGCGCCAGGACTCCCTACATTATCCACCTCTGCTGGGACGACCTCACCCACCAACTGATGACTGTACTGTGGCAGGATATTGGCTGAAGCTGATGTGTGTATCCCTCTGTCCCCCCCACTCCCCCGGTCCCCTTCTCTCCCGTCACGTTCTTGTCTCCGCCTCTTGGCCGGCCGCTCTCCACTTGTCTGTGGTTCGTGTTTACCAGTTTGTGAAGGGTCTTCATCAGGGACTGCTAGGCCTTTAATTCTCAAGCATTCTGCAGCTTTTATGAGTCCTGGTAAGTCAGCCTGTTGCACATCCACCTCCCCTAGGTACATATAGTCAAGTAGTGCCTCCAGTTCATGGCCTTTTATGTCTTTCAAAACAATAACTGGCTTCTGGCATTGTGTGTGCTCAAATACCTCATTGAAAAAGTCACTACATGCCATTAAAACTAATCGATGAACAGCAAAGAATTTGGTACCACACGCTAAGGTCACATCTGTATAACATCCCTGTGGAAAAAAATAAAAATAAAGAGCTGGAAATCTCTCACATTTCAGGAGCAATATCATCTAAAATTCAAATGGCAAATTCATAACATTTCTTGGGTAAAACATACCTTTTCTCGTAAGATTCTTAGCAGGTGGAAGAATGCCTGGTTTGTGGTTATTCCACTTTAGAGAGAGTAAATCCTCCCCCATTTTTTTCTTTTATATCCAATATGATCTAACAATCTGAAAAAAAAAAATCGGTTATAAATTTTTATAATCATAACTAAAAATCTACCAAAAATCCTGCTCCTTTCTAACTTAAAGAAACTTTCACAATAATGATCTTCATGCTACCTCTAGATAGCCACAACAAAACACCATGTGGAAAAGATTCACAACAGGCCTGCATGAAGTGGCAGATGGCCTCTGTCCCTTGCACTTCATCAAAAGCCAACATACCTTTACCAAATAAATTTAGAAAGTGGGCAATGGAGAGGGAGAGGGAGAGAGGGAGGGAGGGAGGGAGGAGAGAGGGGGAGAGAGAGGGAGGGAGGGAGAGAGGGGGAGAGAGAGGGAGGGAGGGAAAGAGGGGATGAGAGAGAGGGAGGGAGGGAGGGAGGGAGAGAGGGGGAGAGAGAGGAGAGAGGAGGGAGGGAGGGAGGAGAGGAGGAGAGGAGGGAGGGAGAGAGAGGGAGAGAGGAGAGGGAGGAGAGGGAGAGGGAGGAGGAGAGGAGAGGGAGGGAGGGAGGGAGGGAGGGAGGGAGGAGGGAGGGAGGGAGGGAGGGGGAGAGAAAGGGAGGGAAGGAGAGAGGGGATGAGAGGGAGAGGGGGAGAGGGAGGAAAGGGGGAGAGGGGGAGAGGGAGGAAGGGGGGAAGGGGGGAGAGGGAGAGAAGGGGAGGGAGATGGAGGGAGAGAGGGAGAGGGAGAGGGAGAGGGAGAGGGAGAGGGAGAGGGGAGAGAGAGAGAGAGAGAGAGAGAGAGAGAGAGAGAGAGAGAGAGAGAGAGAGAGAGAGAGAGAGAGAGAGAGAGAGAGAGAGAGAGAGAGAGAGAGCGAGCATATATATAAAACTAGTTACACAAATTGCAGATATCACTGATACACCACAGTATAGATGGTTGGGATCTAACTATCTACTTATTGCAATTAGACTATACTGTGAGTACAGCCATCCCAGCCAAATTGCCAAGGGTTATTGCTTCCCTTTTTTACTTTCTTGAGTCTTCATTTGTTTTGCAAATCAAATGACAAATAGGGACATTGGAAAATGGTATAAAAGCTAAAAATGTTTATGCATAAAAAGAGGAAATAACATTGCAAATAGGAGGCATAGAGCCTTGTCACCACATACGTG
Organism: Penaeus chinensis; assembly: GCF_019202785.1. NCBI lineage: Eukaryota > Metazoa > Arthropoda > Malacostraca > Decapoda > Penaeidae > Penaeus > Penaeus chinensis. The sequence goes on along the minus strand of NC_061850.1, from coordinate 9,127,734 downwards.
TTATCATGCACCCAGCCTACAAGCCATGGGGGTTAAAGTGTGGAAGGGCAAAATTCCCAGTGCTGGTAACATTAGTTTAACAATAAGCAACAGAGTAACATATCTTATACCATTTCACCCCAGCCTGACAGGTCACGTGTACACATGTCATAACAAACTGCTTGGTCTGCAGGGTACAGCCGTACAGCGGCGACGCGCCAGAGCAGTGGGGCAGGAAGTTCCACTACATGTAGCAGACTCCCACGCCCAGCATCTGGACATTGCCAGATATCACCCGAGTTTATGACACAAAGAAAATTTCTGATACCCAACCCCATTGGGTTGAATAACAAGCATCATTTCATCCCATTGCTAACAGTGACTTGTACATGTCATGGCAATTTTAATGGAAGCAAAAGGATATCCCTTCAATGCCAGATGAAGATATCAAAATTACCCTGACATACACAAAGGCTACCCAGCTTCTAGGGGATAGTCCATCATATATATGATAACTGAAAACAAAAGATACATTGCCTGTATAAATTCACATAAGCAAACCATATACTTAAAAAAAAAACAGGATTCTCCCTAGCCCTGTCATATCTACCAGCTGATAGGCCTACTCAAGATAGTAGCTAATATAGGCCCAGGCAGACCAACATTACATGTATGGAAATTTGGGAATGAGAAAAGCTTTATATAAACAGTGTCTACATTTACTGAGCTCAGCATCATGTGGGAGGTGGTCAACTCAACCCATTCACAACTATAAGCTAATACCATAGCTGAAGTGTAGCTCATCCAGGTAGTACACAGGGTCTGGAACTTGGTATTTTGGGACAAATTATGTTGTGCATTTTTCTGATAATGTATTGTCTGAAGAAAAACAGCCTGAATATATGTAATAGCGATTGGTTGGCTATTTGCCAAAGCAACGCCATGCATGGAGACCATGCAAAGGTAATTGTTAACCCCTTGGTGATGGGTGAAGGAAACAAAAGAAAAAAAACTCAATGCGATCAAAGGCAACACGCCCTTGGTGATGGGTGAAGGAAACTAAAAAAAAAAACTCAATGCGATCGAAGGCAACACGCCCACTTTGAGCGCAGGAGTTCAGTACATCAAGTCGAATCACTGGCTCGTAGCGCTTTGGCGTGCCGCCGTGGCGTACAGCCACATGCCACATTTCGAGCAATTTGATTTGACATCTATAGATGTGATCCGTCATTAAGGGGTTAAATTTTACATAGCCACAGTATTGATAACTGTTTATGAAGTGACTGGATCCCTCTGTGGCCCAATCCAGGGGTGAAGCTCCCAGTTAGGAAGGTTTTTGCTTCACACAGCGATGTCTGTGGATTTCCTAAGAATGGCTGGAGTAATAGGGACTTAATCTCCAAGAGTGCCATCACTTTATAAATATTACCAATGCTTTCATCTATATTGCAATTGTCGCCTGGAGGTTACTTGCTGTGGCTGGGTATCACGGCGGGTAGGGACTAAGCCGAGTGAGCACCAGCTGACACACGTTAGCGAGTTGACATTAGTCGACACAGGCCGGGCTCCTCTCATTGGCATAGCCCGGGTGAAGCTCAACTTCGCATATCAGACTTATCCTTATCCTTTCATTCATATCATTTGCAATGGAAAATGACAAGAGCTTCACCCATATTACAGCACTGTTCATTGAAAGAAGGAATATTAATTGCAAGATTGTAGGACTATACAAAACTAGAAAATTAACAATTTCCCTACCAAGGCTCTGCCCCCAGACCCCCACCTGATGCCCATGAACTTACTCTCCGCACATCCTTTGTTGCAACCGATTGTCTTCATTTCTGGCTTTGCTTTTTTGTCTGTGCAGATTATATCATCCACCACTGTAGTTTTCTCTCATCTCCTTATGACAGTCATTTTATCATCCCTATCTTAGGGAAATCATTAAGTAAACACATACCAAAATACAAATTACAATGTGCTTGTATTCCTAATGTCACCTTGCATGGATATGCCACAGATGAAGGGCTTTGAATTTTGTCATTACAGGCAAAGTTTACCTCGTCCCACATAGTTTTAAGAAACTCAAACTAAACCAAGGCGCAACATACCTAGAACCAACCAACAACTTCCCAACATAACAGACATAACACCAACATAACACACAACATAACACTGACACAAGCCTTCTGCCCTTTCCAGCGACACCCCATTACAGCACGAGAGCAAAACGCACCAGGCACACAAAACACACCGTATTACACCAACTCCCTCCCGCAGCGGCCACCGACGGCGAGAGAGAAGCGCCAAAACGAACAACAAATTGCAAGATATGCGGGTATAATCGAAGCCAATATCCCGCATATCCAAGGGAGGGGAATATGTCCCTATAACGCGCCTTTTTACCCTCTATTTCGAGCTACCTGGTCCTATTTGCTGTTCTAGGGGTGACGAGGTGTACCTGGGAATGGGGTGCAGGGGCGTCAAGCGAGGAAATCCGGAAAATAGAGGGTAAAATTGGCTCCCAGAGAAGGACTTGCAACAAAATTTCTCTGTAGCGTCCGGAGCGAAATACATTCAATTGTCTCATTCTGTTGATATTCAATATTATGTCTGATATTTTATATAATCGGTGTCCAACAGAGGCGAATTATGTACGCATGAAGAATGTTATAAATGTTATTAGATATTTAAAACAAGAAGATATTTTTAGGCTAGCAAAAAAGACAAAGAAATGCATAAAACCTTAAGCCAAAGCCACCACCAACAACTCAAACAAGAGCGTACAAAGGCAGAGCCCTCTCGCGGCGACGGACGGAACTACAAACCGCAAAACCCCGCGAATTTCAAAATTTGGGTCAACTAACCACAAGAAAATGAAACTCTCTTTATGTTGAAAGTTTTTTTTGTCTCATTTTTTCTCTTTTTAGAATGCCGTTGCTCTCTTCGGTCGAAGGGGGTGAATAATATGATGACTGTCTTATTTCACTATGATTTCTTCTTTATCTTAAATCGTACATTTTCTAGTGGTCCTCTTTTACTACACAAAAAAGAATCATGATAAGCATTCCTTCAAACACAAAAATAGTAATCAAGAATAATAACCTAAACATGATTAGCATTGCAAATATGTGAGCAACTTGGGCATATCTATAATGTTCCTACCAAACTACGTGAAATTTTCTACTGTTATTTCATATTTTAATCTCGAATTCCTTTATAGATCGCCAAATAATGTTTCCTAGAAAGAACAGAATATTTCATAAAAAATATTTTACTTTCCGAAAGTGCACACACAAAAGGGGCCACGTATTAACAATAATCATAATAAATGATGATGATGATGATGATGATGATGATGATGATGATGATGATGATGATGATGATGATAAAGATATTGATAATGATAATAATAACAATAATGATAATAATAATAATAATAATAATAATAATAATAATAACAAAAATAATAATAATAACATAAATAATAATAATAATAATAATAATAATAATAATAATAATAATAATAACAATAATAATAATAATAATAATAATAACAATAATAATATTCATCATAATTATCATTATTATAACCATAATAATGA
>NC_061850.1:9096650-9119150 GCF_019202785.1 Penaeus chinensis | reverse complement strand
TATATCAAAGGCTCTTGTTGTATTGGGCGAGGCCCTTCTGGAGCGTGAGTAATTTCTAAAGGGGTGAGAGCACGGGGAATGAAGTAGGAATTTCTATAGCTGTTTTTGTAATTCTCTTAAAAATTGTTTGCATAATATTGATGAATATGAAATGGCATGACCTTCAGCAATTTCCTATCAAGTTTAGTATCAGTTTAGGGTAATTTTCTTCTTATTAATTACTTTGAAAAGTGTGCTGGTAAAAAGACTAATAATGAACAATAATAATAATAATGATAATAATAATAAAAATAATACTAATAATCATGATAATGATAATAATAATAAAGGTGACAATAATGATATAACAATAATATAATGATTATAACAATAAAATAACAATAATAATGGTAATAATAATAATAATAATAATAATAGTAATGATAATAAAAATCATAATAATGATAATAATAATGATAATAATAATAATGATGATTACAATAATAATGATAATAATAATGATAATAATAATAGTGATAATAAAAATAATAACGATGATAATAATAATAATGATGGCGATGCTAATAATAATGATAATGGCAATAATAATAATAATAACAACAACAACATCAACAATAATAATGATAATAATAATAATAATAATAATAATAATAATAATAATAATAATAATAATAATAATAATGATGATGATAATAATAATAAGTATAATGATCAATAATGATCATAATACTACTAATAGTGATAACAATAACAATGACAATAATGATGATAATAACACCAAAAATGATAGTAATAATAATAACATTAAGCAGACTTTTCTACGTTTTGCTTCACTTGTACTTTCCTCGTGTCTTTTTTGAAAGGGATTTCCTTGGATTGTCAATCTCAACAGAGTTTAGATAAATGATTTCACAAGATTTCATCAGGTAAAGTAGGAACGCTTCAGAATTCTCCATATTCCGTTAGCGTCGAGTGCAATTATTTGTTCAATTTAGTAACAAACTACAAAATGCCAAACATTCACTGTCACTCTCGTTGCTTACTCAAACATGCCGCCGGTTGGTTGAGACTCCGCTAACCTTCATGTACTTTACGAGTATTAAATATTGTCAAATGTGCAGTTTACGTCATTAACCGGTTGCAAGATAAATATTCGTATACACGATAATTACAACCGGTAATATGTCCAGGTCTCAAGCCCTTGTTTGACGGTTTCCACATTATGCTTCGCACATTTGTTTGAACTAAACAACAATCGCTAGCTCTTACCAATCAAAAATTATAAATCACCGTCACTAAAAGCCTTTGACACAACACAAGCATCAAGTTGGCACGAGTTTAATCCAGTCCTAGTTGTCGGGCCTAAGAATGTGATGTCACATTCACCGGCTTTCACACTCAGATACACGGTGGTAACAGCCAACCTAAAAAAGGAAGAAAAAATCACTAGCTCTATAGAGGAAAGAGTTGATTTATAATTACCATGTCTGATGATGTGAGGTAGACTTTGACCGGAAGTAGAAGGGGAGGCTAACAATCGGGATATAAACGGCGGGGCTCGTTTATATTAAAACGTGTTTTTGTACAGGTAAAAATAATATTTGTTCTGGTTCAAATATATGAATAAGTGAGTTTCACTGTCCTTTTTTCTCCAGGCCTAAATATATATGGGTACTTCGCCTTCCGGGTTCCCAGCTATAACCCTAACTAGGGTATACTCCTAACTGGGACATTACTCTGTAATTTGCCAATGGAAAGTCCCCATAGCATTTCAGACTCAGATTGGGAACCGAAATCCGGATCTGTGTACAAGAAAGAAGAAATCCGTTGAACCAGGGGATCAGCGTGTTTAAAACGAAAAGTGGGAAAAGTAGCATGAGTACACGACTGGCTCCAATATACAAGATAAGTAACAAGCATACCCTAGTTCTTCATGATGCTTTATGAATATAACCCTGATGATCAAACACCACAACCGATGAGAAAGAGGGTTGAAGCCTCTGCATATACTACGAGAACCAAATCTATTGGAGGAGAAATTATATATGTAGACTGTAAAAGGGTGTCTCAGTTGATAAGAAGTAATAAAGGACGACTAAATATACAGTAAGCAAAAAATGTTTGAGCATGATTTCTGAAGTCAATTTGATGCTCTTATAGGAAGTCACAGCTTTAGAAATGCTGACGATTCAATACGTTTTCAATATCGTGGAGGTAAAAAGCAAGTTGAAGGTTGGAGCGATAACCATTCTTTGGTATGTGTTGTATCCGTATTTTCTGCCAAAACCCGGGTAATTTTCTGAAAGATACAAGGTGCCATTTGCAATATCTTCTAGGCACCCACTGTAGATATGTTGTTGCAATGATGTAGAAGAAATATTTCAGACGGAAACTGAATTGGATTTAACATTAGGTTAAGATCAAGGTCACTGGTAATGAAGGACAAATGTTGGAAAATTATCTCTAAAGGTAGGCTCAATCATTCCGTGGGTTTCACCGAGCAAGGAAAATATAGAAATCGATAACATGATGGGTCACTAGTTTTATTTCCTATCAACTCCTAACAGTTTTCTTTACTTTTATCGCCTTTTCTATCCTCCACCTCTCTCCTTTCCCCCTCTCCTTTCTCTCTCACTATCCCACTCACGCTCAACACCAAAGCAGCGTACAAATGCATTCCAATTCCCTAGTTTGAAAGCAAATAGCAGATCAGATCCTTTTCCGTTGGGATCATATGTCGCTGCAGTGTGATTCCCGCGTGCTTATTTTAGAAAGCTTTGTTCCGGAAGTGTTATAGTTTGATGAAAATTTATTAAAATACTTTTGCTTGTTTTTCGCATCGTGCGTTTGTTTGTTTTGTAGAAATAGGTATGAATTTAAATCAGTAACTTTCAAAATGCATGAGATGTATTTAATGCTTTTCGGTTATGGCATTAATTCACATTCATAATTTTTTTTTTTTTACATTTGTCTCATTGAACTTTGTTTTATTTTTTTCCCTTTTGGAGTCTCTCCGTTCACAGAAAATTGAAGAAAAAAAAATCTTGAAATTATTAACTAAGAGTTTATTGCCATGTGTTACTTTTTGTTATACTAGTTTTATTTAGTATGTCTATCGCAAACAAAACTACATGAGACCAGAGTTAACAGAAATGGAGTTTTGTGTAATTTTCTCATGATGCAACGGAAGGTTTATTCAGCATTGGTATACTTATACACGCACACTCAAACATGTATACATGCAAGCACATGCACATTGACACACATACGCACATGCATGTACGCTGCACACACACACACACACACACACACACACACACACACACACACACACGCACACTCATACACACACACACACACACACACACACACACACACACACACACACGAACACACACACACGCACACTCACACACACACACACACACGAACACACACACATGCACACTTATACACACACAAACACACACGTATAAGCACGTGTATAGAAAAAAAAACATTCACACTTTCAAACAAACGAAAAACGTGTACACAAACCATAACACGGAAAGGCCTCCGAGGCCAAGACGAGAGTACTGGCACTGTCGCCTCGCTGGGCATCGTTGGGTAGTGGGGGTAGGGGGCATGGGGAGGGCCAAGATGCCCCGAGGCTTGAGGCCAGGCAAGGCCAGAGCCCGCCAGTGTGGTTGGAAACGTGACAGAGGGAAGACGTAACTCCAAGCGCTTTATTTCAGGAAGAGAGGTAAGTTGGCAGGCAGTCATACGCCGTTTACTAAAGGCTGAGAGAAGACTGACGTGTTATACCAATTTCTAATCATGGGAAAGAAACATTTATTCATATAGTACCTTCATCCCGTGTTCAATCATATCACATATATTCCATAACCCGTAGTCTTATTCTGCGAAACGTATATATATATTTTATACATCATTATTATAATTTATTCATCCCCTATTTTTTTTTTTACTGGCTCTTTTCCTGCGTCGTATGTCCAGCCTCCGTCGATCGATCCATTTAATTTTGGCTCTTATTACAGCACGGGGATATAGGCATCATCCGACCTTTCGCTGGGGATTTGTGATATTTTGCGATGTATAAGAGGTCATTGTCCCAGTGCTATTTTTTGGAGCGTGTGTTGGCTGTTTATTTTGGTGTGAATGAATTAGAAAGGTCGATGTAATCATGTTTTCTATCAGTGAGATAGTATGATAAATTGATCGGATGTGATTTTGCAGGCTATAATATATATATATATATATATATATATATATATATACACACACACACACACACACACTGTGTGTATATACACATATATATAAATATATATATATATACATACAAATTAATGAAAAGAGTATAAAAAATAAAACAAGATTACACAGTAGACCCAGTGACCCAGATTCGGATCAGGAATCAGACGGGGAAGTTGTAGAGTAGACACAATTAGTTTATTTACACTTGGTCTGTCGTTCGCTGTCCCATCGGCTCTAATCGGGTTCGAAAACAATTTAAATCCTCTTCTTTCCTTTTCTTTTCTTATTTTGTTATTCTAATCAGGGGATTAATTTTGTTTCATGAAATGTCTGCGAATTTCACGCCCTCTACAATGCGAGAAAAGCGCAGTATGTTCAAGAATGTTTATTTGTTTACATGACCTGCGTTTGCTTCGGTGACGTCATCTGCTTTCTCGTCGGTTTATAGTTTATTTCAGCATATAAGTAAAGCTGAATTTAATTGTACTTGAAGATTCTGAAAGTCAAATTTACACAAGAACTATAACACTGACAAACACTTAAACAAGAAGTTAGAATAAAAACGTTTTACCGAACTTATTTCCTGGTTTAATGAGATTCCTTTCGTCGAAGAAATTTCCCCGCTCTGTCGTTCTCATGAATGAACAACTTACGCTGAAGTTTTATTTATTTTAGTAGTCTATTTGTATCTTGAGGTATTGGAAATCTGGTGAATTGAGTTTAAAAAAAACATATATTCTACCTTCGTGATATGATTGTAAATTTAGAATGATCATTAACACGTCACTGTTTTGCTAATGAATGCAAATTTATTGATATATAATTCAAAATGCACACATTATGAATGGTACAAAATGCGTTATTGTAATATTCGAGGCTAGACTTAACGAGGTAATTAATATGCACCCAAATGTGGATAATATATTCAGAGTAACTCTCGGAACATATTACTATAAACAGACACGAAAATGATAATCATAACGACAGTAACAATAATGATGTTTATAGCATATAACATTACTGGTGCTGAGATCGATAATCATTAGTGGTGATAATTAGCGATCGTTATAAAAATACAAGATAATTAATAACGGCAGTGATGATAGTGATAAAAAGGACAATAACAATTTTAATAGGAATGACAGCAAGAATGGTAATTTTCATAACAATCTTAGTAAATAGCTGCAATGGTAACAAGGATTATAATGACAATGTATTATAGCTAAATAATATATTATGATATATTATAATTAAAGGACGCGTAACATATTAAAATGCACTTACACACGTTATAAATAAATAACGACAACAATAACACTGCGGATCTCACTTTAAAGTAATGGGGACAAGGAAAAGGGGAGGGGGGGTGTCATGAAAGCGCCGGTGGAAACCCTTTCGTTACTATTTTTAAGTCACCCTTTAAACGTGGCTCTCCTGTTGCCAACCCTGGAAAGAAAATTGAATTGAGGGAAACATGCGGTCATGACTTAGAACATGCATGGAAAAGAGACTAACTGAAAGAGACATGTGAAGAAGAAACGGAAGGGAAGCAGAGAAAAGGGGAAGAAGACAAAGAAAAGAAACAGAAACGAAGAAAAAACAAAAATTAACCAACCGGCAGAACAGGAAACGATTGTAAAGGACAGGTCACGTGGTTTCGCATTTCAAGACGGCTGACCCTGAAGCAAGTGACCTCCTATCCCTGAAGTGAGAAGTTTTGAATTTCTTCGGTTCTTTATTTCTTTAATTTTTTTCTTAGTTTTTTATTTGTTTATTTTTTTTTTCTTCTTTTCTGGAACCGTTAAATAGTGACATTCAGGATTTGGTTATCCGTTTAGCAGCCGAATCAGATTAAACTAAACTTTACTTTTTCTTCGTGATTTATATTTGTTCGTAAACATTAACATATAACAAAACATCAGAAGTAAATATAACTTTGGGTAAATTTGCACCAGATTTCAGTTTCTCCCTTGTCAATGGAGTTATTAAAAGCATATTTAACTTGCTCTGTCCAAACAAGTATCACAGCAGTGTTATGATTATGACCAAACGCAAACTCGCATTTATGAGGAGGACGTGTTCCTACCCTAAATATACAGTTAATTCTTAATTAAACCTTGGTCACCGAGAATATGCCTGATCACGAATGAAGAATTGGACACAGGAGCTTTTCTGAAGGAATGAAAGGAAACGCTGAAAAGAAAACGAACACATTTTAAAAAGCTGATGTGAATAAAGGTTTATTTTTTACGCGATTAGGATATACATATATCAAATGATAACGAGGAGAAATCTGAACTATTACTAATTCAGGATATGCAAATTGGACATTTCAGTGTCTACAGATAGGCAGTCTTCCTGTATATTTTTCGTCTGCGTGTGTAGTGTGCATACAAAACAGCGCGTATGTGTGTCTGTGCGTGTTTTGAGTCGTACTAGCAGTGGCGCCAGAAGTTCATATGCAACATGACCCGGTTTCTTGCATTATTGCTCCTTCTCTCGTCTGCGAGTTCCAGATCCCAATTGCATCGTTAAATTACTTCTATTTTTGGATCAGTTATTATTAGTAAACATAAACGTGCTTTATTTTTTTCAACTGACAAGTATTTTTCTCTTATCTGTCTATCGATTTATAAAACTATATATCAGTCTGTACATTTATAAATGTATATGAGTGCATCTCTCTCTCTCTCTCTCTCTCATTATAATATATATATATATATCATATATGTATATATGTGTGTATATATGTGTATGTATGCATATATATAGAGAGAGAGATAGATATAGATATGAATAGATTGATGGATAAATATAGTACAGATAGATTGATAGATATAGATTGATATAGACATAGATAGATTGATATATAGAGATAGATAGATAGATACCATGAAAGGCTATTACATCGCCCATCCTATATATTCTGCCCGTGCGTGAGAGCGAGGAAGTGAGAATTCCTTAAGCCATAGTAACTGTTAGGGGCTATGGGCGCCGGCCTTGAGTTCACTTTTTCTGTGTCCTAGTTACAAGGATTTTAAGGACCCTATGGTATCTAGGAGCAGACCAGTGTCCTACTTTGCCAAATGTTTCTTTTGTATAGTGAATTTAGAATGGTGAATAGATGTAATATTTTTCAGTGCTTTGTAAGCGAAGAAAAAACGTATATTTATATTTCAGTTGTTGAGAACATTTTTAACGCAATTTATCAATTTCACTTTCACTAACCTAACATATCAACATTCGCATTGAAGAAATAAGTATTAGTGTTAAGGAGAGTTATTATGTCTCCTATCATAATTTGATTCAGTTTCCGCGATAACATTTTCCCCGCCATTTGTGGAGGCCGAGGATTTTAGGATAATTCTGTTGTCTGCTTGTAATAAGAATATATAGGAGTGTACACCTTTCTAAAAAAAAACTAAAAGCGACGTTTTTCTAAAATTTCATGTGTAGATTATTGCAAAGATATGAAAATCATTTTGAAATCGTGACTTTAAAAAGCCTTAATCAGAACACCAAGATTGGGGGTGGGGGATTTCTACGTATCGAAGCTTCCTCAATGATAGAAACAAAAACGAATAAAATAAATTAAAGATTTAAATAAATTATGTAAATTTATCTAGGCTGGCCGTGTGAATGACCCCGAGCCTCAGTGGTGTGCCTCCCCCACCCCCCCTTGCCCTGCTACCCTCAACCGGCCTCACAAGGTCAAGCTCGTTTGGGACAATCTATCCACAATTCACCACTTCCCTTGCTATATTGCAGATATCTCCCTCATTTGTCAGTATAATGAAAACTAACGCATAGTCAATATATATATATATATACATATACATAGATATGCGTACATTCTCATTGTATTCATTTATACATGGACTGTAAACAAAAAGGTCGCAGATTCTTTCACTTCTACGTTTCCGACATCACTATCAAAAAAATAAAAATTGTCGTTAGAGGCCTGACATCAACAAAAAAACTGAACTAACACCTTAATTTCCATTTCTGATCGACAAGTTCCTATTTGATAAGCCGTTCTTTGGTCAACTATGATATTCCAGAGTTACTGAAAGGAGCAGAAAAAAAAAAAAAAATCAGCAAATAACCCTTGGCAACGAGAGGACGCCATTAGGGTAGAAGATGGAACCGGGTATTATATAAGGCTTGTCAGTCCTAAAGTTCGCATATTAACCTTATGGGTTCCTGTACAACATCAGGACGAAAACCAACTGTCTTTGGGATTATGTTCAACCTGTATATATTCCCTATATCATCTGTCTTACTTTTTTAACATGACGATTTTGCTTGTAAATTCAGCCAGCACGTTAGTCGGCCGCGAGGTCTTGGAAAATTCCACAAGTCAGCTGAAAGTCTGGCAGTCTATGCTGGTTAAGCCTTTTCCAAAGCACCTTCCCAGCCTCGCTTCCTGCATCCCCTTAAAACAAATATGATATCCTAAAAATATAAGATTGAACGTATTATCTCATGTCTTTTTTTCGTGGATCTTTCCAATTAGGTTAAAAATGTTTGGAAGCAGCGTGGCAGTTGGCAGTGCCCTCTGACCGCGGTGCCAAGTTGAAGGAGTTGAAACGCCACATGCCCCCATGGCCCTGTCTAGGACCGGGCTGGTGTTGCCTTTTATTTCGGCGAGAAATATAAAATACACCAAGACAAAAGACGTTGCATGTAAACACAGAAGTCAACCAATTGCTACTCATTTGCTTCGTGTCACTGTACTCTTAAATTATTTTCAAAACAAAATCATCAATGAATGAAGTCAAATATTGTCTTATTTCTGTTGCTAACTCGACTCGTGGCTATATATAGACCCGCCCTATAGAGCGCGGATTATAACTGGCTCTTGACGGAGGCGTGGTGGTGCCTCAGCCAATCGTTGTAGAGCTTTCATTAAACCTTTTTTACATAGTCTATCCCTTCTTCTTTAATGTTGTTGTTGTTGTTGCTGAAAGAAGACAGTTTTACAGAGCGACCTGTCTACAAAAAACGTTATCCATGACAAGGTTAAATGTAAAATGAGCAAATTAAATGTGAACAAAAGAGAAACTTGCAGTTAACATGCTTTAGAAATGCCGATTTTTTACTGTTGCCTTTGTCCTTAAAAACATAATGCGAGCAAACAGTACTGAACTGTCATAATGGTAATAAAAAAAAAAAAAAAATACAATTTATCGTACAGAGACTCATTAACATTAAAGAAAAACGGTTAATCTATCTTACAGTTGTCACCTCATAAGCAGACAATATTCAGCAGATTTCCTTATCACACGCACGATAAAAACGGTTGAATCAGTGGCGGCCACCAGGGCAGACCACAGAAGCCACGTTGCTCGAGTTCAGCGTACCCGTGGCCGTGACGTAAATACAGCAATGCAGAAGTCTGTATTGGGGCCAGAGCTTACTTTCATTGTTTTAAAATGTGATAACTTGATCCATCGAAAACTGAATTTTATTTTCAATATTGAAGCATCATTGCTCAGGATATTTTAGCACGAAAATGTCCATGTCTCTATGCCTGTCTCTGCCTCTGTTTCTTTCTCTGTCTGTCTGTTTGCTTGTCTTTCTTTCTGTCTGTCTGTCTGTCTCTCTCTCTCTCTCTCTCTCTCTCTCTCTCTCTCTCTCTCTCTCTCTCACTCTCTCTCTCTCTCTCTCCCCCTCCCTCCCTCTCCCTCTCCCTCACCGGTTCCTTGCCGGTGCAGTTACAATCCACACACAGATGCACGACCATGTTCACATATTTAGCGTACATAACAAATGCCAAAGTGTCAGGGGGGGAAATGCGAGTTCTTTACCCAAAGATATAATTTATGCCTTCATAACCACTCAAAGTATCACATGCGGGTAATATTTGATATACATATCTCACATAAAGCGTCTTCTGTACGCTTCATAAAAGTTAATTCCTGATTAAAGTTAGTCCAAATACACAGTACTTGCAAAGATGCAAAACACACTGCCACATTGTCAGTAAATCTGCTGTTTTACATGAACAAGCTGGTATCTGTGTAATGGCAAGTAGCGTTCACTCTTTACAAGTTTCATATTATACGCTAATGTCGATAAGGAAACGTTTGCTACAGAGGAAAAAAACTGTATAATACACATATACACTAGTATTATATCATACTCATATATATCTGTGTCAGTACAAATAAAATGATCAAACAGCCTATAAATAATATAGACAACCGAAATGAAGGTGTCAAACAAAAATGAGATACTCGTAATATCAATTTATATTCGCGGAAAATTTCTCCAAGAACTCTTCTCGTGTGTGATGACGAAGCACGGGTAGGGTAGTTTATTTCAGGGTGTTGCTATCGAGGATCATGATAACAATTGTCCACGCGGTTTTGAAATCACTATAGTCCAAAGAATCAAGAAGTTTGTACTTTGAATTTGAAACTTAATCGTGTTGTTATTAAAAGCTTTCTCTCTTATTTCATTGATATATTGCATTAGTTGAGAAAGACTTTCCAACCGGGAAATAACATTGCCTTTTCTGTGTCTGTAAACTCAGGGATTCTCTATGGGATCTTCTTTTCGTTTTTCTTTTCAGTGTTGAGAGTTATGTCTGTAGTTTGAGTATCCAACAATTTATTCAGATATTTATCATGAATTTACACATACATCTTTGAAAATGTCAGAATTTCGTTATTCTTGTTATGAATATTAATGACAATTAATCTCCATCTTTTCTATGAGTTGATGACGTCATGACGTATCAATACATGATTGGTGGGAATAAGTAGCTCGTTCTGCACATATGCAGGATTAAGATTTGAGCTTGAAAGGAAAGTCTGGTCCGGAGGTAAATCAAATTTAATCCTGGACGCTGCCATTACACATGCGCATTAGAGATCTGGCTTAAACTTTAATACTGGATTGACTTTTAAGGCGCGTACAGAAGACGCTCTTTGTTCACGTATATATTGTACTTTCCACGATTAGCTCATCCAGATCTCTCACAGTAAAAGAGAAGGGGAAAACTTTCTCGTGATACCCCACATGACTGCGAGTTAGCTTTTTTATGTCTGTTTGTAAGAGGGATCTATATAAACAAATAGTTGCATCATATAAGAATATATATAGTTAGACAGATTCGATAGAGGTTGCAGTAGATAGTAAAAATAAAAGATAAATAGAAAAAAAAGTTGGAGAGATGAATGGTTAGAGAGTGACAATAAATACAAATATAAAAAGAAAGAGCGAGTAATCTGAGGAAGGAAAAAGAGAAATGCAGAATTACCAAGAATAAAAGAGAAAAAAATAATTTGTTGGCACCCAAGACCTGTTGGCGACCGGCCTCTGCCAAATGTATTGTGACACTTATATGACGTAAAAGATTTTTTTTTTTTTTTTTACTATTTTACCTCCCGACTTACGTCATATTTCTTTATCTATCTATCTATCTATCCATCTATCTATCTAGATATTTATATATGAAAAATAAAATATAAGTCAATATATATACATATGTATATGTATACATATATGTATATATATGTACATATATGTGTATGTATGTATATATATGCATATATATGTATATGTATGTATATACATATATACAGACATACACACACACACACACACACACACACACACACACACGCATATATATATATATATATATATATATATATATATATATATATGATATTGATGAAAAAGAAAAGACTTGTTTATGTTACAGTCTGAACTCGTAAGATAATTGCAGTTAGTTTTAGAATTATTCAAGTAAAGTAATTTTACCACGGGACTTAACGATGCAAAATACCACATTATATTGTAAACACTAAAGTTTTCCTCTAACCTCTTTTTTTTGCAATCTTTACTTTGATCAAGTATATCTATCTAAAAGTAAGTTACATTACTGACCTAAGCTAATACAACTTGAAGATAATTAACTAAAAATATCATCAAGTAAAATATCTATCTATCTATCTATCTATATATACACATAAATATTTAACTCAAGTTTTCCTTGGCGAGTGGGACACGCCTTTTGAGAATTGGAGCAGCTGGCGGAGGGTCACTGAGTACACGTCTCGCAGCCACTATTACCGGCATTTTGCAAATCAGTTAACTGTTCCTCTGTGCCCATCTATATCGTAGAAAATGCTGTAGATAAATACTGAAATTAACAAACAGGAACAAGAAAGGATAAGTGAATAAGTTAATAATATAATATCCATATGATGCAATAATCAACGAATAACAGAGTATATATAGAAAAAAAAACGGGGAAAAAAATTTGAGGGATCATATATAAAAAAAACATACCAGCCACAATCAATCACCATAACACAGACTTGTCTTTTATACACAAGGGTGTTAAATTGTTCATCTAAATCAACTTTTTTATTCGCGGCGTCCTTAGTTCTTGCAAATGCAGTTTTTATGCTTTGTTGACGGGAATATTTAGTTTTTATACAGCCATTCTTCAGGCACTGAATTCATCTTTTTACGTCATTATAGTTCAAACAATGGAATTTTCTTTTCACTGTCTCAGTTAAAATCTTTTATATATACAAATATATCTATTATATATATTATATTTCATATACATATTACACACACACACACACACACACATATATGTATATATAATTGTTTTTAACTATTCGGATATAAAAGAATGCTTTGCGTATGTTGTTCTTAAATATCTAATATCTCTTGATTTCATGTGAATGTACTAGTTATATGCTTTTATCCCATCTTTTTTTTCTTTATGTAAGTAAACATATTAAGGCAATATATTACCCTTTTTTCCCTGCCCACATGTCTGACATTTCCTTCAAGCACAATAAATTCACACACGCATAGAAAGACACCATGGCGCTGTATTTTTACATCGGTTTACCTTCGCCAAACTAATGTTGACCCCGATATCCGGTACAATCTAGTCTTTGCTATAATTACTGTCGAAGTGGTTTCAGGAAACAGTAATTTGGCCAATGTAATGCTAGTTCTTACATTTATCTTGATTATGTAGATTTGTTTTGTCCTGTAACATGTCCTTTAATTATTAGGACTTTTTAGGAATATTAGTAATAATTCTTAAAACATATTAAGGAGCTGTTCCCATAAAAATCAAGTCAAGGTTATACGGATACCCAAAAGTGTGTGTGTGTGTGTGTGTGTGTGTGTGTGTGTGTGTGTGTGTGTGTGTGTGTGTGTGTGTGTGTGTGTGTGTGTGTGTGTGTGTGTGTGTGTGTGTGTGTGTGTGTGTGTGTGTGTGTGTGTGTGTGTGTGTGTGTGTGTGTGTGTGTGCGTGCGTGCGTATGTGTGTGCAAATCATACTTGAACGGATATGGAATCCACCATGTCACTTAACGCAAAGCCGGAAACAGACATCTTAGACCATTCTGTAGAAGGTCAAGTGAGGTCAATTCGTAACGACTTAGTACCAACTTTTTCTCACCAAGTCTATAACCGTAAGCATGATCTGCATTTAAGTTTCGATACTTGATAACTAATGTACAGCATTTTGTACAGTTTTTATTACAGTTTCCCAGCATGCAATGAATGTATGAATCCTCGCAATCCACTGTATGTCCTAATATTGTAGATATGTCACGTGGTTGATAAATCCATTCCAGATTCAATATACACTCTATATATATACATATTTACACACACACACATATATGTGTGTGTGTGTGTGTGTGTGCATGTATATATATATATATATATATATATATATATTTAAATAAATATTTGCGTGTATGCGTGTGTGTGTATGTGTGTGTGTGTGTATATATATATATAAATATATTTGTATGTATGTATATATGTGTATATGTATTTGTATATGTATATATGCATATATAGATTTTTTTTTATTTGTGAGTGTCCGTATAATCATATATACGTGTATACGAGCACATACATACATACATATATATATAATATATATAATATTATATATAAGTATATGTATGTATGTACATATATGTGTGTGTGTGTGTGTGTGTGTGTGTGTGTGTGTGTGTGTGTGTGTGTGTGTGTGTGTGTGTAAGTGTGTAAGTACGTGTGTGTATTTTTTTTGCGATACAACGTGATTGAATGAACAACATCTCGAATATTTTTTTGCCTACGAAAATGTAAACGACAAATACAAAGGAAGTCCAGCCTAAATGTGAAATCTGAGCATCACTTCCCGAGAAGCAAATCCAATTAACAGTGTGTGTTCCTTCTGCAGGATTCGCAATGCCACATGTGCTCAGCGCCGCGCCTGTAGTGGCACGGTGCCTGCCCTCGCACTCGGTCTCGGCACGCAGGTGGATCAGTGTAAGTACCTGGGCACTCTGCTTTCACAAAGGATGTAGTCATTTAAATAAACGCACACGTTTTAATACATATATTCATATGAATATGTACACACAGACCTCATACAAACACTTACAAGTGCACATATATCAACATCTACATAAATAAATCTCAAAGCTTCTAAATCATATACAATACATATTTCAAAATCACCTCGCCAATAAACAAACACACATACACACAAAGAAATGCCAAACAAGCAAACGCCAAAACAACATTATCCAGATGGTTGTTAGATGAACTGAATATCTAAACAAAAGCAGGCAGAATATTTTTCCTTCCCATTAACACTTACCTCTTTCTCCTCAAAAAAACAACCAATACAACAGCGGAATGTACGAGGTCGTGTGCTAGCCATCAGACGTGAAGACCAGAGTGTATGGGAGAGGAGGGCGCCTCTAGGGCCATCACAGGTCAGACAGCTGGTCAAAGATGGAGTCAAGGTTATTGTACAGCCATCTAACCGTCGAGCTTACCCGATGCAGGTTAGTCATGTCACTCGCTACTAGAAACACACTTTTTTTCGTCTTTCTCAGTGTATAGACCATGTTCTTTACCAAGATGTGTACTTGATGCAGGTGTAAGTATAGATTATTTATAAAAAAAAGTCCTGTGATGAACTTCGTATCCAAAAAAATATATCCAATAATACCAACGTTTATTACATTACAACCACGCAGGGAAGCTTCTCATGATTCTATTATTTTTCTCTTAAATATGTAACAATCCTATTAAACCACCTTTTCAGGCTTATCAAAATGCAGGCGCAAAAATACAGGAAGATATCTCCGAAGCGCCCGTTGTCATAGGTGTCAAACAAATACCCATTGATCAGCTATTACCCAACCGCACGTACTGTTTCTTCTCGCATACTATAAAAGCACAGGAGGCAAATATGCCCCTACTGGATGCTATTCTAGAAAAGGTTTGTGTATATTTCTCTGTGTTTCATGTTATACGAACAACTCAGATATTCGAAAAGTTTTAGAATGCAGTTTTATAGTGTCTAAAATACTCATCCTAAAACATATTCATCACTATAAAACAAATACCAGCAAAGTTCAGTCTTCACCAAAGACAAAGAGAGAGAGAGAACGAGAAATAAAAACATTTCTAACCAAAAGTCTTACTAACTTTACCTTCCAGAACATCAGACTGATCGACTACGAGCGGATGTGTGACGAGCGGGGCCAGAGAGTGGTCGCCTTCGGAAAATACGCGGGTGTTGCGGGAATGATCAATATCCTCAATGGGCTTGGACTCCGACTCCTTGCTTTGGGTCACCACACGCCTTTTATGGTAGGTTGGCAGCACTGGTGTACAAATAAAAATGAAGAAATATAATTTATCTATCGAAGAAAATCTCAAGATAAATTCCACAACCACTGGGTTTATTAACAGAAAACGAGTTATGGCGTCAAAAGTATGCACCAGTACATGTAACTCTATTATGTACAATTGCCTTTCAGCATATTGGACCTGCACATAACTACCGCAACACCGAAATGGCGAGACAGTCCATTCGTGACACAGGCTACGAAATATCCTTGGGAATGATGCCCAAGTCCATTGGTCCGTTGACTTTCGTCTTCACTGGAACTGGAAACGTGTCCCAAGGAGCACAGGAGATATTCCAGGACCTTCCTCATGAATACGTCAGCGTCCAGGCTCTCAAGAAGGTCTCCGAGCATGGATGTAAGAGGAGGCTGGTTTAATTTGATTGAATGATTGCGTACAAGTTGATACCGTGGATTTCTCATTGGTGTTACTGGCATAGTTTAGGCTACATGCGTAAACGGTATTACCATCGATTTATTATTACATTTATGGCAATGCACGCCATTCCAACGTCCTGGTTTAAGAATTAGTCATAACAATGAGTACACTTTTCTGTTACATATCTGATATATTGTTACACATTACAGTGATTTCACGGATTCTTTTCACATCACGGACGAATATTCCAAAGACTTGAATTTAATGTTTGAATATCTGCCAACAGCGCTGAATAAAATGTACGGGTGTGAAGTCAGTCGCCAAGACCATCTGGTGAGGAAGGACGGAGGCAAATACGATGCTGTTGAGTACGAGGAACACCCAGAGAGATACATTTCAGTTTTTGCGCACAAAGTAAGAAAGAAATGTCTTCCATGTCTATCCTGTCTACTTTCCTGTTAGCTTTTCTTTGTCATTCCATTTGTTGATATATTTATCATTTATTTCTAATTGTATTGCGTTCATGTTGTTTAAACGTATATATACTGTATTTGCTTATCGATTGTATAAGTTCTGGGTGTATATTATTGACGATACATATTGCCTAGCTAAACTAACTGTCTTTCCTCACAGATTGCCCCATATGCGTCAGTGATCGTGAACGGCATATACTGGGCTGTGAACTCTCCCAAGTTATTAACAATTCCGGATGCAAAGTACCTTCTACAACCAGTATACACGCCCTGGCTTCCTATATCGGTAAGACAGACCTTTATATTAATATATGTATACCTTGAATATCGAAAGCACGAGGTGTTTTTCAGTACGATGGCAGAAACCCAACACGTGGAACAGGTTCGTTGAAGGATAAAAAGACAGTTTCCAAACCAAATTAGATTTCCAAATTGTCGCCTGAACTCTGAAATATTTTTCTTCTAATTTTATTATCATTATCATTAATATTTTAACAGAAATCACTCTGGGTATAATATTATAAGGTTTTGAGTGTGGTTCCGTGTGTCTTAAGCAATTGGTTTCTTTCATGAAATTTCGGTTAACCAGAGTAGCAATGGTTTTCACTTCCTATAACTCAAACTTTGCAGGAGTATATAAGTCGTTGCAATGCTACTCCTGGGTACCTGACGAGTCAAAATTGCGATGTGCTCTGTTACTATCTGTCACTTCTTTTAATCTAGAATTTAACTCAGGTAATAAAATACTTACTAATACAGGTTCCTCTGTGTATAGTGTATGGTCCAGCCTTTGCGATAATGATATAGATCACGATAAAGTCCTCCCAGTGATGCGATATGGATATTCTAAACTAAATAATAATCATAACTAAATATGCACAGCCCTTGTCTCCAGAAATGACAGCTATTAAAACCAAATATTACTATAGTGACGGGGATTAGAGTTAAAATGGCCTTTCTTCCACATCATCAAAAGCAGAAGCAGAGGCCGAGGGAGACAAAGCAGGGAAACATAAGTATGGAAGAACGTAAAGTGATAACCAACGACACTGCAGGTGACAAGAATAGGGTAGGCTATGACAGATGTGTCTTTGACCTCTTGGAAGCATACAGTCAGTTGGGCCCTTATGAAAATGTATCAAATATTTGTTGTAGAAATTTCTTGTGTAGAAAATTGAAGTTGTATCCAATATGAAATTTGCTTTTAATGTGACGAAAACATGCTGTCTACCAAGATTAATACTTATGTGCATAATTGGTTGAAAAGTATCACGCAAAGAATCAAATTTATTCATCGTTACTATAAAAAATGCGCGTTTGTTTTTTTATTTTCATATACAATTGCGGATTTGAAGAGCTGTTGATACTGTGAATCAGTTATCAACTGAAAATCAAACGGTCTACTTATCCACAGACGCCATTTAATAACGATGTATAGGTAATCCATATTAATATTACCCAAAAACAAAACAAAAAAAAAGAGGTGATATTTGCATCCACTTTATAGTTTTCAGAAATTTGAACGTATTATCGACCAGCTAATGTATGCAACCAAGGCCACAGAATAGTATGGTTTTGTGACACCTGTGTTTAAATGGCTTTCCAGGGCTGAATCCCCTCTGCACAAGTATATGCCAAATTTGCACAGTGGTTTTGTCACAAACAGAAGCACACAATGTGTATTCCGGTTTTCAAAATCCAGAAATTGTAAAAATTCCATAAATAAGTGAAATTTTTGCATCAACCACCCCACTTCTAAATATTTTTGTTAGTTGTCATTCCTACTTCCTCCTACAATTACCCAGTCCTTATCATTTAACTTCTTGCATCCCTTGTGCTAACAAAGAGGTTGGTGTTGATGCAAAATGTCACTTTTGCACAGGCTATTTGTGTTCGTATAATGTTGCATGTTTGATTGTTGTTTAGCTGTGTACATTTTCTTTATAACAGAGTACATTTCCTAGTTTAATATATTTCTACTCTATTTGTAAAAGAAAATTAAGAGCAACTTCTTTACCTGTTAGTTCATTTCAGAAATGGAGTGACTATTTCTTAACGTATTCATTTTCTCCATAAACCATGTTAACTATAGTGCGTCCAATTTCAAGAAAGAAACAGTTGGCAACGCTCCCCGGCTTTGAGGTACTCTGTTTCGCCCCTCTTTTTTATTCATATCAGTTGACGCTTAGTACTTTTTCTTACATGTGTTCGGGATTTTTAGAATTCATATACAGTATTTTTTTTTTTTTTGCTGCTTTACACCAAAGTTAGGAGTGAGTTGCCTGGTTTTCTTTTTTTGTAACGAAATGAGACAGTATACTGGTCTATGTATTATTCTATTCTTCATTAAATATATGTCATATGCACTGATATTCAAAACAGTGGTGTGCAGTTATGCAATCTTTATTCATGCACAAAGAATAATAAGTCTGTAGGTGGAAATGGCAAACATGCAAAGAGGATGCAGCGCCCCCTAAGACGACTCTAGGTTAATATTCGACGTGTAAAAGGTTCCTCTACCTGCTAATGTAACAGTAACGGATCTGACCGTAAAATACTAATTTTCCACTAGTTTCCATTGCCAACTCTCCTGCAACTGTTTAATGTCGTAAAAAAACACTCCACAAAACGACAGTAGAAAGTATTTTTAGTGTAATAAATGTAATATGTATAAAACCTGAACGGAACTGGAATTATGGATAGACGATACAGTTATACAAACTTTGGATAATAACTGATTGCATATGTGTTTAATTAATCTTAATTAACTGATGTTAAAGTATTAGACTTCTAAGTTTGAAAAAGAAAAAAAGTTTGTCTTCGAAAGGAGGTACTGCATAATGTCAGTTTTCAAGAGGTATAGGATAGAGCCCAAATAGAGGCATGACCCAATTGCAACGATTTTTTTTATGCATTTTATCAAATATACATTACTATATATATGCATATACATACATACATACATACATATATATATATATATATATATATATATATATATATATGCATATATGTATATCAAATGTGTGTGTGACAAATTTCCAATTTCTGCTGAAACTGGGAAAGGGGTTGGCACCCGTCCTTATTCAGTTTGTTGATTTATGTGTATTATATTCATTATATTTGATTACGTCAGTGAGTTACTGAATGGTACAACCGCGATGAATAATTGAGACGTCCTTTCTACATATGTGGCTATAGATGTGTGAGTGTAATTTATGCTTTATATGTTTATATTCCCATAAATTCACTCGTGACGGTCAAAATTTTGTTAGAGATAAGTGAGTATGCGGGTCTGCTTCGATTGAATTGGTGAGAAAAGTGTCACGATGTTATCATAAACTATTCAGTTATAAAGATACTAGGTGAAGGTATACTATTTTTGTGGTGAGTTTTTACTATTTGAGCTGTTATGTGGACGATATATAAACTACTGTTTGCATACAACCTCGTAAGAACATTTTCTCCTCTCCCTATACCACTTAATGACTTTGCATCTTAATCATCTCTTCCAACTCTATGTCGGTCCCTTAGATCGGCTCCCCGGCCTTACCGCACCGCATGTTGGCCATCTGCGACATCTCAGCTGATCCCGGCGGCTCCATCGAGTTCATGTCCGAGTGCACGACCATCGACACACCCTTCTGCCTGTACGATGCTAACCAGAATAAAGACACGAACAGGTGAGTACTCGGGTGCATTAGTATTTGGGGTGTTGCAAGTGATAGTATGATTGTTTAAAGTTTACGTTTGCTGGTTGTTGTATGTAAGGTCATTTCTTGGTTCACGAAAAGAATGCTTTCATGACTTCATTATATATATATATATATATATATTTATATATATAATGTGTGTGTGTGTATTTCTCTTTTTTTCACTTAAAACTGCAGATCTCTTCGCTCGCACAGGAGTTTTCAAAGTCCTCTCCATGTTTCTTAATCCATTAAAAAGAATCCAAATGACCACACATCCGCATCTGCTGTATACCACCGCCCCCCCCCCCTTCCCCTTTTTAACCCCCATTTTCCACTTTTTTGACTCACCTTCCCTTTCCAGCTTCAAAGGGCCTGGCGTTCTCGTATGCAGCATAGACAACATGCCGACGCAGCTGCCACGCGAGGCGACCGATTTCTTTGGCTCTCTCCTCCTGCCCTACATGTACAGTATCTTGCAGTCAGAGGTTTCGAAGCCGTTTGAGGAGCATAACTTCAGTCATGAGGTTCATCAGGTAAGTGGATTTTGTGTATTTAGATGAGTGGTTTTATCATCATAGGACGAAAGATATATTGGAAGCTTTCTATATATGTGTATATATATATATATATATATACTTTTGATTTTTCTTTCGTTTCTTCATCTTTTTCATTTCCTGCTTTTCTTACTTTTAATGTTAATCAAAAACTGTAGTTTTGGCCAAAATATATTTATTTACTACCCTTCAAAGTGGAAAAAAATGTAAATTACATAGAAACTAATGTGAAAGATTTACTCTACTAAAGGACCTATTAACTGGAAAATACCCGCACCTACAGGCAGTAATCACAAGTGGCGGATCCCTGACCCCGAACTTCCAGTATATATCAGACCTACGAGCACAGAATAAGTAAGTATCATTGCGAGAGAGAACATTTTGCACAACTGTTGTATTTATTTACGGTGATTCTGAATATCAAGGTTAATATCAAGGTTAATTATCTGTTTTACTAATCGTCATAAATTCAGAAAACAGTGCAGGTGGATAGTATTGATCTCGATTCAGCCACGGTTTTCAATAATATATTTATCACAGTGTTTGAAAATTATCATGCATGTGGATTTACTCTTCATTATGGCTTTCCTCCGCGTTTCCCTCGCCTTTGAAGTATATGTTTACGCGTATATGCACGCACACGGTTATAATATATATATATATATATATATATATATATATATATATAAATATGTATATGTTTATTTATTCATTTATATATATAAATAAATGGTTAAATGAATGAATATATATATACATATACATACATATATCTATCTATATATATATGTATGTAAAGGAATATATATTGAGATAAATAATATATATATATTATATATGATATATATCATATATATGTATATGTATATGTATATATATTGTGTGTGTGTATGTATGTATATTTGTATGAATGTTTACGTCTGTATGTGTCTGTGCGTGTGATGGCAAACACCACCTCAAGGTACTAAATGCAAAAAAAAAAAAAAAAAAGATAATTTGCCGAAAAGCTTGATGAAAAGGCAAAACCCTGAACCACCCAATTTGAAGTGAGCTTAGACACTCTCTTGTTTCAGCTTTTCCCGCTTTGCCTCCTTTGCCCTTGCAGTTTCTGCGGCATGAGTGGATTTTGCTAATGGATTATGTGTATTTATTGTGTAATAATTCCCACAAGGTTATAATTGTGTACTTGTTGGAGATAAAATACAGGTAATAATGCTGATATTGGCTGAAGTAAAACAGCTTATATTACATGGACTAAAAACTAGCCTATTTGTGTTTATTGCAGAAGGTAAATGAAGACACGCTAGTATCCAGAGATTTCAAGGACTCCACTTAACTGAAGTATAAAGAAGAGGTGTATAGAAAGGGAGGGAGATCCTTTGATAACGATAACAGTCATGATAATGATGATGATAGCGATAATAGTGATGTTATTGATGACTTATTGATAAT
>NC_061850.1:9079150-9091650 GCF_019202785.1 Penaeus chinensis | reverse complement strand
GGGAGAGAGACAGGAGGGGGACAGGGAGAGAGACAGGAGGGGGGCAGGGAGAGGGACAGGAGGGAGACAGGGAGAGAGACAGGAGGGGGACAGGGAGAGAGACAGGGGGGGGAGCAGGAAGAGAGACAGGAAGGGGACATGGAGAGGGATAGGAGGGGGACAGGGAGAGAGACAGGAGGGGGACAGGGAGAGAGACAGGAGGGGGGCAGGGAGAGGGACAGGAGGGAGACAGGGAGAGAGACAGAGGGGGACAGGGAGAGGGACAGGAGGGAGACAGGGAGAGAGACAGAGGGGGACAGGGAAAGGGACAGGGAGAGAGACGGGGTTGGCAGGGAGAGAGACAGGAGGGGGACAGGGAGAGGTACAGGAGAGGGACAGAGAGAGGGACAGGAGGGAGACAGAGAGAGAGACAGGAGGGGGACAGGGAGAAGGACAGGGAGAGAGACGGGAGGGGGGCAGGGAGAGAGACGGGAGGGGGGCAGGGAGAGAGACAGGAGGGGGGCAGACAGAGAGACAGGAGGGGGGCAGGGAGAGAGAGACAGGAGGGAGACAGGGAGAGGGATAGGGAGAGGGACAGGTGGGGGACATGGACAGTAACAGGGACAGACAGAGAGAGAGAGAGAGAGGGAGAGAGGGATAGGGAGAGGGACAGGTGGGGGAAATGGATATGAACAGACGGAGAGAGAGGGAGAGAGGGAGAGAGGGAGAGAGGGATAGGGAGAGGGACAGGTGGGGGAAATGGATATGAACAGACGGAGAGAGGGAGAGAGGGAGAGAGGGAGAGAGGGAGAGAGGGAGAGAGGGAGAGAGGGAGAGAGGGAGAGAGGGAGAGAGAGAGAGAGAGAGAGAGAGAGAGAGAGAGAGAGAGAGAGAGAGAGAGAGAGAGAGAGAGAGAGAGAGAGAGAGAGAGAAGGGGGGGGAGTGGGAGTGGGATTAGGAGAGGGAGAGGGAGAGGGAGAGGGAGAGGGAGAGGGAGAGACAGACAGACAGACAGAGAGGTAGGGGGGAATTTGCGTGTGTAAAAATTGAAAGTAAAGTATAAATGCTCTTGATTACCCTAACATACAGTGACAAATGTCGCCTTTAATTTCACTATTGCACACAGCCTCTGGGTTGAAGGATGAAGCCGACGCCTTGGCAGAAAAACATTCCAACGTGGAGCCCGTTCTTCTGGATGTGGTGGAACGACCAGACCTTCTGGCGGATCTTGTGAAGGACACCGACGTCGTGGTGTCTCTCCTTCCTTATACCCTCCATCATGAGGTGGCTAAGCATTGTATCAAGACAAAGGTGTGTTTCATATATAGTTTATTGGTTTGTTTTGTTAGTTTAATATGTAGTTATTTTCTGTTTTGTTAGCAAGCCTTGATGACAAAATGATCATGTGAATAAATTATGATGATAATGTAGTATTTTAGCTAATTGTCGTCATACCATCAAGGTTATGTTACATAATTAAGGGTGAACAAAATATTGAAAGTACTAATGCATATTTGCAGACTAACATGGTCACAGCTTCCTACTGTACGCCAGCCATGAAGGAATTACACGAGGCAGCCGTTGATGCTGGTATAACTGTTGTCAATGAAGTTGGCCTAGATCCTGGTATTGATCATTTGTACGCACTTGAATGTTTCGAAGAGGTGTGTACTTTATTACCCTGTTTATATATTTGAATGGCATGCTTTGGAATGTAGCTGTGAATTATCTGATTCTTCATGGTATCTTGATTTTGTTTTGACTGTGAGATTTAATATGAAAATGACGGCTGTTGAAAACCAACAACATTGCTTCACAGGTGCACAGAGGAGGTGGCAAGATCGAATCTTTTGTGTCTTTCTGTGGTGGTCTTCCAGCTCCTGAATTTTCAGACAATCCTCTTCGCTACAAGTTCTCTTGGAGCCCGAGAGGTGTCCTCCTTAACACTCTAGCTGGAGCAAAGTACCTAGAGCAAGGAAAGGTAAATAAGTGGCCGTGTGGCTTTCTTAGTGTATTGAACATGTGTCATCATCAACATAAATTTTCAGGATGATTACAGAGCTCCTTGCTTGCCCTGTTTTCTTCAGTATGTTGGAAAATGTAGGAAAATAAATTTTAATATGCTATATGTTGAAGCATTGTTCAATTCTTAATGTAGCTATTTACATTCTTCATTCTGTGAAATCCTCAAGACAATTTTTCTGTAGTTTTGTAAAAAAAAAGCTAATCAAACACGACATTGCAGGTTGTGGAAGTTGCACCAGGAGGTTCTCTTCTGGACACAACTGAGGACTTCTCATTCCTCCCTGGTTTAGCCCTCGAAGGGTTCCCCAACCGGGATTCCACAGTTTATGGTAACCTGTATGGTATCACAGAAGCCCAGACCATCTTGAGGGGTACACTGCGCTACAAGGGCTTCTCTGAGGTGGCGAAGGCTCTGATTAAACTCGGACTCATTGATCCTAACCCACATCCGATGCTACATCATGGAGGACCTGATATTACATGGGTAAGTGCGAGAGTGATGGAGGTGCAGGCAACGAATACAAGTGAAATAGTGCAATATGTATTCAGGATCTGACTGTCATAGGACATTTGGATGATGCCCAGTGGGCTGCTGGGCTACGTAAAAGATGAAAAAAGAAAAGGGTCACGAAAACAAGGCTCCTGCCGCTGCACAAAGACTGAAGTGAAAATGGTGCATGCTTTACCTGAGCAATGAGTACTTGTTAATAATAGGTGGTGGATGGCCGGCCCATGTAAAGATCTAATCAGCTACTGAATGTTTATATTCTAATGCCTTTTACTATAGAAGCTCTGCTATAAGAAGTATTTTTTAAATTCTTTTCAGAAACAATTGATATGTACCTTGCTGGGCCAAATGGATACTAATATCTTCCCTGACAACCTAAGGGCTCTCGTTGCCGAATGCGTTGACAATGATTCTCAACTGGCTGGCATTGAGGCTCTGGGACTGCTGACTGACGACCCTGTGGTTAAGTGTGTCACTCCTCTGGATACCCTCTCCCACTACCTGTCGAAGAGGCTAGCACTACGTGAGTATGCAAGGCTGACTTAAAGAATGCCAAAAGAAATTGTGGTTTATATGATTTTGTAAACTTTTACTAATTCTATAGTTTACCAAGTGGTGAAATTTAAGACTTATTGTTAAGTTGGAATCTTGATGGTTTAGTTTATATATCTATACACCTATTCATACATCAACTGAGAACTAGAATATGAATACATTTGTCTCTGGATTATAATATCTTAAAAATGTATATATTTCCAGAACCTGGAGAACGCGATCTGATTGTGCTGCGGCACGAAGTGACCATCAACTGGCCTGATGGCGGAAAGGAGCTCCGAGGAATCAACTTGGTGTGCTACGGAGACCCCACAGGATACTCAGCGATGGCGAAGACGGTGGGTTATCCAGCAGCTATTGCTACAAAGATGGTGCTGGATGGCGAGATCCAAGGCAGGGGAATGGTGCTGCCGTTTACTCGTGATATTTACCTTCCCATCATATCCAGACTTAGGGATGAGGGCCTGGCAGCCACAGAAAAATCTGTCTGGCTATAAGGTTTCCTCATGAACTGTGTTGTCTACAGAAGTTCATTTCATATACCAATAAGAATGTGTCCTGAATAGTAAGCCCTTATAGTTCACGACATTACCCCTTTGATAAACTAAGAAAGCTCATCTATAATTCCTTATTTAACAAAGTTAATCACTGACGATTAAAAATGGCATTGCATAAAGAGCTATTAATGTTCTATAATAGCTAAACTTCAACCTCATAGTGAAAGTTATCCAAATTTTCTGATGTTCCTTGAATTAGGTTCTGCATGTCAGAGTATGTGTAGTGAATGTTACCCAGGAACACATATTTGATCAGTATTTTGTCTGCAGAAAGCAGCATTCTTTATTTTTTTTTCAGAAATAAAGTGTCCTTTTTTTATGCTAAAGATTACACAAAAAAAATGCTCGAATTATGTATAGTATCAGGAAATTTGCTCACCTATAGTATATAGATTTATGTGTTATAGTCTGTATCATTCAATATATACATATGTATGAATATAATCACACACAAAGCTTGTGTACAAAGATAAAATGAAACAACTACAATAGGAAAGAAACAGTGTAAGTTTCTTGCATCGACTTCATATATATGGAGTATACTTTAGAAAAAAATAGATGAAAATGAGGTAGAATACACAAAATTCAGAGTAAATTATGTAACTATATAATTTACTTTTTGATATTTTTGACAATATTCTTACCTTTAACCTAGGTAGCCTTCCTTGATTAGACACTAAGTGTCTTTAAATGGAAGTGTTTTTCATTGGTTATCTGTGCAAGCAAGAGAAAAAAAAAAGATAATTTGAAATGCACAGTTTCTAAACCTCTCAAATGTTTTAGTCGTTACTCTTGACCATAAGTTTATCATACATACTGTATGTTTCTTGAACATTTCAAATGCATAAATTGTGAATCTAACTGTAGACTACTTAGTTGATGGATCTTTCATCAGTTAATGGCAAAACAAATGTAAAATGATAGGCAAGGTTTATGTAAGTAATGTACTACTGAACTTAGTATTGCTGAATAGCTCACAGTACAATATATTTTTTATCATTGTTTGACAGTAGGATAATATTTGTTATCTGATTGATAATAAACCACAAAATACATGTATTATTGTATTTTTTACATCATCTAGTCTGTTAGTCATGCAGAAATGTTGCCACAGGTTTATTAATTCAAAAAGTACTGGGTCAATATTCTTTATTCATTTGAGACCGTCAAATTAAATAATTACACGCAGTGAACTAGATTAATATTTACACCACAAAAATCATATAGTACATATTCATATATATATATCAGACAGTGAGTAAAGAGTACATACAAGAGCTTGCAACTCTGCCACAAAAAAACACGAGAAGCGCATTTCCCTCATCGGAGCAAAAAAAATGTCCAAAGAACTTCACACTGGAATTAAAGCAAGTCTTGATCACTTTTCTCTCCTCTGAGTAACAAAAGGCGATTCTACTATAGCTAAATCAACGACCCTAGAGAATCTGGTGATGTCTTAGGATCTTCATGACTAAAGAGCAGCAAGCTTTGACACAAAAGACATGCCATCAACATGGGACATTCATAAATGATTGGTGACCACTTTTTAAAAACTTTTGCTCCTGTAAGTTTCATATGAAAATACCTTAAAAGTTGTCTTGGAAGTACAAGTTTGATTGCTTTATTTGATTTTCTTGGGGTAGTGGTGATAATGTGGGGGGAGGAATATTTTTTTCTATTATTATTTATTATTTTTTTACGACTGACTTTGACAACTGAAGTTACTGGCATATAGTTGCCACTGGAAAAATCTACCTGCTACCCAAAAAGGAAGCAAAAATGAACATGAATCATTTATGAATTCTGCCTAAGACAGATAAGAAGACATGTTATCTAGTATTGTTGTTATAATATACATGAGATTTAATTAATTGAATGTCATATACATACACCAGGGGAGCACTTCCAGCAGTAGTTTCTCATTATCTTACTTCAGACACCCATTTGTGATGAGTCTTATGGAATAGAAATACCCTGCGGACAACAACCTGGGTCATCACCTCCAGATAATGGTAGCAATCACACAAAGGTCTAGTGGTACTGACTATAATATACACACCCAACCCATGTAATAAAAGGGGTTGGGGCTAACATCCTTCATCTGCTCCACAGACATCTTTAGAGAAAATGCACTCTAGTTTCAGTGTAATCATCAATGGAGATCAGAAAACACCGATTCCCACCTTGGTTTCCTTTTTCACTTGTAACAGTGTTGAAAAAAAGAGAAAAAAAAAAGTAAAAAAAAAAGGAATGAAAAAAAAAAAAAAGTATAGTCTTTGGATTTTCATGAATGCTTTCCCAGCAAGCATTTTACTTGGTCAAAGCTTCCTAATGATGGTTCCAGTAACCAAAACACACAAATAAGAAAAGAGTGAATACCAGATATACATCTCATATTTGCGTATGAACTGCTTTGTCATTTGTGGGCTCTCAACAGTTATCCATCATGCATTCAAGGCGAGTTCAGGTGTTGACTGCCATGGATAAGATCACACAGCGGAATGTTTTGAAGGCAGGTAGGTAGCTAGGCCGTGTCTAATTCTCACACCATCTATGACGTCCAGTAAGTTCTTGGAATCCATGGCTAAGACATGAGCAGCAGACAACATTCGCCTGAAATAAAGAAAAAATCAATGTATATTAACGCCTTGCCGACAGGTACGACGTGTAGACACGTGCTATGCCCACTGTACTTGTTTGATTGTTTTTACATTCACCCTTTTCTTTGATTTACGAAATATTTTACGTTATCTTATTTTGCTGCTACTAATCTTAAAAAACATTATGATAATTATAATGTTTATAATAAAAATAACACCATTGGTATTCATAGCACTAGTAAAAAATACATTTTTCCCATCAATTCAAATCAAGTAAGGTCACAAGGTCTACTAATTGACTCCTTTGTGGCTAAGCACTAGCAGAGCCATCTATGGGCAGACATTTCACAAAAGATATAGAAAATTCCCCATTTTCCCCATTTTTTTTTTTCATTTTCCCCATCAGCATTTTGGGCTAATATGGCTGCCAATATCAATCTATGGGAAGACTAAGGTATCACTTTTACTGGTCCTCAAAAAGTCAACAACAATTCCTCTTTTAGAAAATCACTTACTTTCGGTACTCTTCATCCAATGTAGTGCTGCCATACTTATGTGCTAGTTTGTATGCTTGTACCAGATCTGTCATGTCTTTGGATAGCACCTTATGAGCCAACTCAACCTGTAAACAAAGAAGTACAAATGAAGGTCTCTTCTCATTCCCCTAATTAAATTCTCTTTGATAGTCATTTTATTAATTGTAACCTCTTCTAACAACAGCTTTTCTATGTAATCCACTACTATTTACCACTACTATTTTTCATGTAAAAGAAGACAGGAAACATTATCGCTCTTAACAAAATCAAGCTTTCAATCTTAAAATTAGAATAAATGAAATCATAGTCTTCATTCTAGGCATTAATGCCACAATTTCTATTCAATAAACATGTCAAAAATGAATAATCTAAGCTTGTTGCAGTTCAGTATTCCAACCAAGTTCCACAATTCCACTAACCTCTCTGTGTGATGAGGAAGGGATGGCTGTCATGAGAGTGTCCACTGTTGCCAGCAAATCCCTAAGTTCATGACCAACCTTCTTTACATGGTCCAGGTAGACGTGTACTTGTCCTTCCTTCACATCATGAGTGAGAGCAGTGATTGCCTTCACAACATGAATTGTGGATTCATACACCTTGTCATTGCTACGGTCTAGATCAGCTGTTGGAGTTGGTTCTACTTGCTGTAAGAAAGGAGAGCATAATGGTCAGATCATAAAGCAGACAGACTGAAAATAAACACCACAATGTAAGTGTATCAACATGTCTAATGCTGTGGTGAAAACTACCTCATACTCCACATACCTTTACAACAATCTTTGGCTCTTCTATGGCAGAACCTGATCCATTTGAGAGAGGAGTTGCTGATCTCTCACGGATCTCTTCTGACTGGGCAGGTGAAGGTGAGGAAGGAGGGTGGTGTGTTACTGGGGACTCACTGTCAGAGTCTGACTTATCCGATGCACTTGTGGCGAAGGACATGCGTTTACGCTGTGGTGGAAAATCATTAGGCACATAAAAAAATTGTATTAGAGTTACACTTCAACTATTTAGTTATTCATTTAGTTTTTTGGAAGTAATATCCAAGAAATATTGTTCATTATCTCATGACAATGACAACAAAAAATGCAATGATAATGAGGCAATGAAGCTAACCATATTGTTTTCCTCATGAGTGAGCCATCGGTTGTCTTCCTCTGTCTGCTTTTGCTGTTGCCGTAATCTCTGCTCCAAGAGCCTGTGCTGCAGTTCAGCAACATCAGCTGAGGTCACAGCTCCCCCAAAGCCAGAGGATCCCCCTAAGCTTCCTGCACCACTCATCATGTCTCCCGAGTCACTCTGGTGGCTCCCCTGACGCTAAAGTTAAAGAAGACAAAAGTAAGTTGTTTGCTGGTTGATGAGCCCTGTCTGGCATGGATGTTTATCATAAAACATCTGGTATGAATAATGATATGTCTGGTATATTCTCCAAGGCTTGTACTTTTTTCTTTTTTTTTTGGGTGGAAGGAAGCAAAAGAAAGGCCTCAACAGATGAAAAACTGCCTGGATTTTCATGAGACACAAAGAAAAGAAAATTCAACATATGCTAATAATGCAATATTCCATGGAGCAAAAATTGGGGCTATAAAACAAAACAAGTGAACCTCTCATCTTAGAAAATAAAAATTGTTTTGTATACATTCTGAAAACCCAAATTTTATATATACATATATAAATATATAAATCATATATATATATATATATATAAACACACACATTTATAAATCCACATACAACTGTAAAAACATGAACATGCAATTATATATGCACATATAAATCATACTAAAACCTGATAAAAGGTAATAACTATTGCTATACAAAATATATATGCTAATATAGTATAAACACAGATATCTAGCAACTAAGACACAAATTTAAACTGTACAGACTGTCTGACATCTAGATTTATACACTGGAAAGCACTTTCAAGGTGACTATGGCTCAACATGTATTGTGATCTAACGGTGGCTTTAAAGCATGTGCTATATAAACAAGTGCAAGAGAATAAAATTTAATAAAACAAGACTATAACAAATAAACACTCAAGCTTCTACAGAACAAAACTGGAAACAAAGGAGAAAAATAAAAAAATAAAAACAAGAGTGGAAAAATTAATGTACTTGGGAAATGCACACTCCAAGACTAACGTTATTTACAGGGATATTAAAGGTTTAAATAACACAATATTAAGGGTCAGTTATAGGGATTTTTGGTTTAGAAATGCTCACCCTGAAAAATAAGGGGTTATATGTTACAGGACAAGGAATGGGCAAGGATCGAAGGTAAAATAAACAATGAATAAAAACAAAAAGGTAAAACAAAAGAAATTAAAAACAAAAGGATCACACAGTAATCAAGAGTAAAGTTCACAGCACCAGAAGGAAGTTGATAAAAAAATAAGGTTTCTGGTTTCTTCTCTGACAGCTCAAAGGGAAGTAGTTACTGAGATCTGATCTTCCTTCATGTACCAAGAACTTTATCCCATTGGGTTGCAGTTTGTGAAATGCATATAAAACCTTACCAGCAAGGTCTGGATTTTTCTTTGCTCTGTATGTTAGACCACTGGATACTTAGGATTTTTTTACCCCCTTTTATTTTTACCTTTGATATGCAAATCACTATCATCTATTCATAATAATAAAAATAAAATAAAATAAAAATAAAATAAAATCCTAAATGAAATCAACTCATCAATACCTCAACAAAGAGGGAAAAAAAACGAGTCAAAATCATACAAAACTTTACTTACGACAAGGAGTTCATGCCATTTGCTATAGATGCTTGCCTGAGGTGGATGGCTTGGGGTTCAGAGT
Source organism: Penaeus chinensis (assembly GCF_019202785.1). NCBI lineage: Eukaryota > Metazoa > Arthropoda > Malacostraca > Decapoda > Penaeidae > Penaeus > Penaeus chinensis. The sequence continues at coordinate 9,082,077 of NC_061850.1, read as the reverse complement.
TGGTGTCTTTGTTTTGTTTGTTTGGGTAGAAAAGAGGGCTTTTATTTTCTCTCTCTCTAGCATACTCTAAAGTGCGAGGTATCTATCTTCAGTACCGAGATCACACTATTTCAAGTAGCAAAATAGAAATCTTAAAATGCACTCCTGGAACACTAAGATAGTGCACCCACATCACCTCCCTAATATGTGTTGTGTCAGATCAAGTGCTGTATATTCATATTAGATAGCTCTTGTATCAGTATAATTAATGTCAATAAAGGTGCAAAATATAATGTTGGTCAAATTGCCATTCACTCATGTAATAGCTCTCTCTTATGACTGTATATTTCTTATTAATCATCATATCTCAGTGAACTGTATAATATCAAAGTAAAGAAAGCCAAAGAATGTGTCTGTTCATGTCAGTCATTGCCAATTTGAAAGATAGTATATGTAAATAAGCAAAAAAATTTGCCTAGGTAGACAACACACTTTCCTGAGTCTACAAAGGAATGTAGATGAGGAACCAATTGGTGAAATAAATCATACCTAAAGAGAACAGTCCACAGACAACTATGAGATTACAACCAAACTAATGCCTATGGAGAAAAGGTGTTGATAGCTTCATGAGTATGTGTGAATAAAAGAGAGATGGGTGTGGGTGAACTACCAGCTCTTGCCTCTTGCCTACCCTACCCCCCATGCTGACACACCACGCATGCTGGTGCTATGGCAGTTCTAGGGCGTGCATCATGAGCCTCTCGTGCCTTCACCAATAATACAACCCAACCTTGACTAGCGTAGACGGTGGCGAGAAGGGTACGGGCGAAGGAGACCCCGAACCGCCCGAGCTGGCTCCTCCCCAGCCTCCTCCCCCTGCTGAGGCTGCCGAGGCCCCCCGCTCTAAGGTGCTCCCCCTGCCTCCACGTCGACGTGCTGAGGCGCCCACGGGAGAGCCCAGGGGGGAGTGTGGGGCCGATAGGGTGGAGTGTGGGGAATACTGGCCACCTCCACTGCCTCCTCCACTATGGTGGGGTGGCAGCGAATGGGAGGAGTGGGGATGTGAGAGGGTGGAAAAAGGGGAATGGGGATTAGACTGGGAAGATCCTGTAGCAGGAGGGGAACGAGGGGAGGTAACGAAGTCGACAGGGAGGGTGTTGAGCACTGAGGCTGGGGAGTTGTAGGAGCCGGGAGCGTTGGCTGCCCGGTTGTGGTTGTCTCGCATCAGTTGACTGAGTACTTCGGGGTTCTGGGCGACGATGTAGGTGGTTGGGCCACTGCTACTGACCTGCGAGGGAGCGTAGAGAGGTGGGGAGCCCAGGCCTGAACCAGAAGGTGGGGGGGGTGTGGCGGTGTGTCCACGGCCACCAGACATCATTGGGACTCGCGATGGTTTGGGTGGAGGCTCATCAGATCCTTTGAGGAAACATATGAATTAATACATAATGTAATTTTATAATTTCTCAAGTCTTTCTGATTCAAATAATATTCTCTAAACTAAAGACTAGCATAACTACAGTAAATGAAATGAAAACAATCCTATTCTATCTGATTTATCTGGGATGAAATTCACATCAGATTACAAGGAACATATTCACTTGAATTTTCAATTTGCAATTTCAAGAAGAAAAGAATATATGAAGAAAGGGCAAACATACTCACCCCAAGACATGCCTTGAACTCGTCTGTTTTCTCTTCTCATGGTCTCATGCTGCTGTGCTCTCTCTTCTCTGAGAATCTCACTATAAAAGATGGGCAAATAATATAGTCTGTTTCTTATATGAGACTTTGAAAGGAAGGTCATTTTCAAGTGAAAGCTAATAGAAAAGTAAAAGATTTTATAACATTTACAAGAAGAGAGGAAGAAGAAGACTACAACATACCTCAAGTCTTCTTTGATGTGTTTAAAGGACGGTCTCTTTATGGGCTCGTACATCCAACAGTGAGACATCAAGGAGTAGAGTCGGGGAGGGCAGTTGGGAGGGAGAGCTAATCTCTCACCATTCTCAATTCGCTTGATTACATCATTATTCTTGACACCTTGGAACGGTTTGACTCCCAGCATCAAAATCTCCCACATGCATACACCTGTGAAAGCAGTTTTGTTATCATGCAGATTCAACATTTGTTTCCCATTCAGCAGTCTATCAAAAGGAAGAAAAATTATAATATGTAATTGAGTTCATAGTTCAAAATGTTTCCAACATTATCCTTACAATTAAAAAAAAGTGTTTGTCAGTCCCAAGATAAACATAACATGCAGCACCAAAGCCCAAGAGACACGCCAACATACCAAACATCCAAACATCACTGTAGCTGGTAAATCTCCTAAAGTTTATTGACTCAGGAGCCATCCATTTGATGGGCAGCTTCCCTTTGCTGGCCTTGTAGTAGCTCTGTTCCTCAACCCACCGAGACAGGCCGAAGTCTGCCAGCTTAACACAATCATGGGAGTAAACCAATACGTTTCGGGCGGCGATATCCCTGCAGATCAAAGAAAAGTGAAGTCTCAGAGTGTGCACATTTTAAAGATTTCATGGATGTGTGGCACTGGATTAAACCATCTGGATTACACAAACCAATATCATTGCTACCTTGCTCAAAGTTCTGTTCTTCAGGTGATACATCAAAGATTAATAATCAATATAACCAAGAAGCTGCAAAAACAAAAGTAATATCTTACCTGTGTACAAACTTCTTGCTCTCCAAGTATGAGAGAGCTGTGGAGAGCTGAAAGGCATATAAGACTAGGGTGGCCAGACTTAATCTATCCTTGTTGTTTTGTAAATATGCTCGCATCTCTCCAAATCGAGCTAGTTCCATCACTATCCAAATGGGAGAGTCTGAGCATATACCTATGAGCTTGATAATGTATGGATGGTCAAACTGTTGCATAATGTCTGTTGGAAGAAAACAATTATATCTTATTACTTATATATGCACATAAT
>NC_061850.1:9071650-9074150 GCF_019202785.1 Penaeus chinensis | reverse complement strand
TAATGTTAATAACACTATAATAATTATAACATTCAATAAAAAAATGACAGCACTGATATGGATAGCATTAGTAAAAAAAAATCAAGGAAAGGTGAAATCAAGTGAGGTCACAAGTTCTACTAATTGAATCCTTTGTGGCTAAGCACTTGCAGAGCCATCTTTGTGCAGAGACATTTCATGAAACAATACTATAATGAACACATTTTCCTGGAGACTTTGGATTAAAGTTATAACAAAGAGGAAGAAATCCTTACATTTTTTTAAAAGTAGGAAGTATAAGGTACTAATAAATTTTATTCATCCCATTAAGAGGCATCTAATCACTGAAAAGAAGTGAGGAAAAACTATGAATTCACTTAGCAAAACTGACCATACATCTAGTACTTAACAACCTTTCTGCTGAGTGGGATAAGTAATTCACTGTGGCTCCTTCAGTGAATTTGGCATTTATGATAAGGTATACAGACATTACTGTTGTTTTTGTTGGATCAAACACTTGACATAACAGTCGTTGACAGTCTTTAGCTATAGATTTGATGAATTACTGTCAAAGGTATGCTACTAAAGAAAACCATCAAAATCTTTCTCTCTCTAAAAAAGATGCTTTTAAGTCATATATTTTCTTTATTAGGAGGAAGATGGCTTCAAGAAATTTAGAAGTAAAAGAGAGAGAGGAAAAAAAAGAGAAAGCACATTATCAATTGCATAACAACAGCTAGAAATATCAACACAAAGTCCTTTTTCAACAGGACAATCCTCTTCACATACACACACAGACACATCATATCTGCTTTTCTTTTTGAATTAAAAGAAAAAAAGAAAAGAAAAGAAGAGAGAGAGAGAGAAAAAAACAAAAAAACTAATCCATGGATCTATTATCTGGACACAGAAAACCCTATACTTTCCCTGCTCTTCCTACCTTTTGTATTCCACAAGGACGTGCGTGTGTTGTTTACAAGGCGGCAGTAACCGTCAATCAGGTCTGCAAGGCTCTCAGCAGCAGCTATGCTTGGGCACGTGACTGTCAGCGCCTCTGCTGTTCCTGCCACCTTCAGAATGACAGCCATTTTGGAAGGTTATTCAATGTCAAAAGATTTCTTTTCTTTTTTTATCGTCATAATGATCTAGAATTTGATTCAATCAAATAAATAAAAAGAGTGAAGGAAGAATAAAAAAAACAGGAATATGAATAGTAAGGAAAATAATTTTAAGAAAACCTGCTGACAAATAAGAAGCAAAAAGGAGGAGAGATTTAAAAAGATATTCTGAGCAAAAAGAAAAGTATAACAAAAGAGAACAGTAATAGGAGACACAAGCCAACCTACCTTGAGTTGTACAAGGGCCTTGCGGTGGGTATCACAGTCTGTGGTTAGTGTCTCTACACTCTGGACTTGTTCAAAGCTTGCCATGTGGTGAGGCTGGAAAGACAATATCAAAAATGTCAATCGACACCAAGACTTTCTTGTAAGATAAATCCATTTAATAAGAAATAAACATGTCTATGTAATGTATGTGTAATATCTTATATAAATGGTATATGAATAATTACAAAAAAATTATTTCATGTAAATAAATTGACGGCAACACAAAGAATCACTCTCCAGCATCAGAGATAATGAATCAAGAAATCTAAGCTTCAGCTCTACCTTTGATGCAGAATCTGTTGTGTATGAAATCCCAACTGAAGGGCCCACCAACAGGGTGACTGGAATTGACCAACCAGACTGGAAATTGGAAATAAAATTCATATTAATATATTCATCTAACCATAAAGAGACAGAAAAAAACTAAGATTTATAAAAAGAATGACAGTAACAAAATAAGAAAGAAAAATATATGGCATATTTACAAATTACTGAGTGAAATATATGTGATATCACCACATGAAAAAAGGTTCCTTTTACTACAGAAATTATATAACAATATTTTCCATATTACACATAGAGAAGAAAAAAGAGAGAAAGCAATGAAAGGAAGGAAGGAAAAAAAAAAAAAAGCACACTTACCCCCAGAGCACATCGGAATGACTCCTGGTCATATTTCCTGCCTTTGCCTAACAGTTCTAGGAATTTAAAGAAGCACTCAGACTCTGACAGCTGGCCGTACTTCTTGAAGTGTTGCTGGAGTGACTTGCGCAGCGTTTTGGGCTTGACTGTGTTTAGGACTGAAGATGGAAGGAATTTGTGCAGGCCGATGTCCTTCTCAAGGAACTCTAGGTTTGATTTCTTCTCCAGGGTGCTACCATTCATGTCCTAAAGAATTTTTTGGGAGGAGGGGAAATGTGTATTGGTTATAAATAATGTCATTATGTCTCCAACTAAAAGTAAGCAGTTTAGCTGCATAACATAAAAGAATGATAACTGAAATAAATTTTTTTGTTAAAAAAAAAAATATATCACAAAACATACTCTTTCATAATATTAAGACATACCTTAAACATTCGCTTAATTTCAATACAAGCTAACTGAATTGCCGATTCCTGATCAATGCCTTCATTTCC
>NC_061850.1:9064150-9066650 GCF_019202785.1 Penaeus chinensis | reverse complement strand
AACGCGCATCCCCGCCCGCACGACTGGGCGACTGACTGACTGACTGACAAACTAACTACCTGCGTGGTCGCGCCGACGGCCTGCCCGGGAGGTCGTAATCCACCAGGATCTCATCAAGGTCAACGAAATCGTCCTCACTGGATTCCTCCGCCTGTAGTGTGCGCATCCTGTGTTCTCCCTCCAGCGCCCTCAACACCTCCTCCAGGCTTTCCACCTCGGAGGGACTGGCGTCCAGGGTCTTTGTCAGGGCCGGCCGTTCGGGGATCGGATTCCCGGAGACCGCAGGGCCGGGTTTCCGATGCCAGTGATGGCCATTTTCACAGCCGGTTGTTTTCGGCCGGCGGTCAGCTCTTGTCGTCTGCAGCACCCCGTTGTTGGAAGCGTCGGCGCTCTTCGCTCGCGAGGTCTGGGCCTTGGCGTACACGTGGGCCGCGGACGCCGTTGCCGCGCCCTTGTGGGACCTCTTCTTGGCCTCCTCGGCCGGCGGGGACAAGTTCCTCTTCTTGGGCAGCTGAGGAGCCACGGCCGACCTCGCCATCAGCTCGTCGATGGCCACGGATATAGGTCTCCCAGGCTCATCGTACTCCAGGAGGTACTCCTTGATGTCCTTCCGGCCAGCATCGTCCTCCGTGTCCTGCTCCCTGTCCACGGGAATGTACAAGGCCGTCGGGCGGTTCTGCAGTCTATCGCGCTCGCGTCGCACCGACTGCAGCTGCTCGTACGTCTCGACAGCCTTGCGCACGGACGGCCTCCTCTCGAGGGCGGCGCTCGCTGGCGGCATTCCCTCCCTCGGTCTCTCCGCTTGCACTCTCTGACTCGCACTCGCTCGCCGCACACTGTTTCTGGCAAAAGAGTTTTCCTTGCTTGTTGCACTGGGGCAGTTACTCACCTCTTCTCTGCTCGCCTTCATACTACTTCTACACTGATTACAGTAACTGTTCACGCCACACTTGCACTGCTGGAGGAGCTTCGTCTTTTGCTTCCCCGCGCTCTTGTCGCCGCCAGTCTGGATCCGGGCGTACTGCAACTCCGAGGGGCCAGATCCTGCCCTCGTCTGGCCGCGTGAACCTTGCCCTGCAGACTGGCTGTTCGCATCCCGAAGAACTCTGGCCGAATAGTTTCTCTGTAGCGCCTGGCGCGACTCAGCAGACTGTCTCCGCCATGACCTACTGACGGTGCCTTCGTCGATGCTTTGCGGTCTGGCCGGGACGCCACTGCTCCTTCCAGGGGTCGACGGCGTCCCCTTGCTCCTCCAGGAAGGTTCGGGGATCTGTGATGGCCCTGAATTCGTCTTGGACCGAATACTACTGCGTTCAGAAGGCACCCGATGAGAATCCCTGACGCTGGAGCGCCTGAAGAAGTGGAAAGGCGTCGTCGGACTCTCCTTCGAGGCGGGCTGTTTCTTGCCGTTGATGATTCCGTAGGTCGCATCCTGTCGCTGGCTTCTCCTGTCGGCGGGCTTACTCGGGGTCACGGACTGGCCCTCGCCTGCCTTCACGCTCTGACTGCGCTTGAGAATGGGGGTGCCTGCAGCGTCCGAGGAGCCGCCGCCGCCGCCCCTTAGGAAGTTCCTGGTGCTCTGGCTGAAGCTCCTTAACCCGGAGTTCTTTTGATTCGTCTTGGCGATGTCCTTCCCTGTGGGCGTGGGCGACACGCTACTTCGCGAGATGAAGTCGGTCCTCCTGCCGCTGGTGGGCCGCGGGGGCTTGTCTGGCGTGAAAGACACGGAGTTGCAGCTGTTCTGACTGATGGTGCTTCTGTTGCTGCTGCTGACGCTGTGGCGAACGCCTGTGTCACGCTGGAAGAAGTACGAGTTGCCGGGGAGCAGGTGGCTGTCCCTCGAGCCGGCGTGCATCGACACGGCGGCCGAGGGCGGCGACCTGGCGCCAGCGCCACCATTGCCAGCCCTCCGCGCGGCCGAGGCGAGCGGTAGGACGGGGGTGCTGACGGAGCCGCCGCCACGGGGGTGCCTGGGGGCCTCTCCTACCCCACTTACTAAAGGACTCAGCAAGTGGCTGGTAGAGTGGACCAGAACTGGAGTGCTGATGGAGGCAGCCCCGGGCGGGGGGTCCGCCTCCTCCTGCTCCTCTTGTCGTCGTCGTCGTCGCGAGCCTTTCCCTCCTCCTACTCCCCCTCCCCCTCCGCCCCCCGTGTCGCCGCCCGATCCTCGACGGAGTCTCAGCAGCCACTCCGGCACCTTCATCTAGGAGCGGGTCGCGCCGAGCGTCCTCGAAGGGCGCCAGGGGCATGCTCCTTCCCGTCCCCCTCAAGACGCGGGCACGGGAGAGTGTCCTTCACGGGGCCAAATCCTCTTCGAGCAGTGCCCAGCTTCTGGCGTGCCCTCAAGCCACATCACGCGCGCCCTCGCTCCTGCTGACGGGGTTCCGGGCATCGGGAGGACCCGCCCACCGCGCATGATGGGCGCCAGTCCAATCGTCACGGAATCTGTCAGCGCCGCAGGCCTGGCAGTGCTATCTCAGTGCAGGAGCTCCCTTGCAAT
>NC_061850.1:9054150-9056650 GCF_019202785.1 Penaeus chinensis | reverse complement strand
CCCAAAAAATCAAAGTAAACGAATTCAAAATGAAATACGACAACAATCACTCCGCTGGTCATTTCTCCCTCGCTCCAACATTCACCAATAACAATATGACCTGAAACTGCCCTTGGTTATACATACTAATACTAAAATTGTACTGCACCCATCTTGACGTGAGTATGTCCTCACTCACTCCAGGAGCAACTGCGAAATGAATGAAGTTCCTCGTCCTTGCAACGTAAACAAAAAATAAAAAAAAAATACATTCAAATCCCAGCTTACGTTTGAAATCTAAGAATTAACTTCCTTACGACACACTTTCTCCGTCCGGGCCAACACCTCCAACGGGGTCATTCTCCCTGTGAATGAACATGCCGCCGAAACGGGTACATTCCTGGCCCCAAATAAGGAATGCACCGCTAGAAAGATTGCCTTAGAGCCGGAACCATTTCGACCGATGGCTTACCGAACAAAACACGGGGAAAAAGAATTGCCGATGTAAGGCCTAATCAGCTGAAAATTCATTCTCTCCTCTTGAGTTATTTCTGGCGAAGTGCTGATCATATCACTGGTTGTTGTCGATAACAGCCCCGTCATATAATGATGATGGAACAACATCCCTTTAGGCCTCCGGATGTGAAATGGTATGGGCCGTCACCGTAGAGATGTTTCGTACTTCCGACGAAGGTGGGGGAGGGTGGGGGGACGACCGCCGCCCGGGGGACTCCTCTGCCCCCGCTGATTCTCGAGGTCGAAACACCGCGTATTTGTGACGTCAAGCGTATGTTCCAGAAGTCAAAATAAATAGACAAACAAATCGAAATCTTATCGTCAACGACATCGCAAAACCTACTTTCAAAGTGATATAATAAAGAGGAAAAAGTCCGAGAACCTTCCGCCCACACCAAAAGCTTTCTCAAACACAGAAACGAAACGAACGAACAAACAAACAAATAAAACACAACGCTTTCCTCCATTACAGCTCGTCTCCAGCCCAATGAACAGCGCTAAGAGCAGGTCTGGACACGACTACACTCTCTCATTAGCATAGAAAGCAGTCTGTCACGCCCAGGACTCGCCAAAAGCAGCAACAGCTCCGCCATCTTTGGTTACCCGCGCACCATCAGGTAGGCCTATCCAGGAGCAAATTATATCCCACTCGTTGAACTTACGAACTCCCTCAGTAAGGAAAAGATATCCTTCTTCCTACTACCCCGTGAAATTACGTTCATGAAAATAAAATAATTGATCATAAAAATACTAAATATAAAACACGCACGCACAGACGGATAAACAGTACAAGCCATTCCTTCAATAAGTCGTACCACAAACTGTTTGGCGTGTTTTAAATTTTCTCGGCGAAGGGAAAGCCTTTCTTTCGTAACTTCTTGGCTTCAAATTTCACCAAATATTTTTCCAAATGACAAAAAAGGATGAAAAAACTCAACACAAGACATTTCTATCGCACGGTAGTTATTTTACTTTCGCAAGAGAATACAGTAGCTTTAATGAGAGAAACCGTCTCTAAGGATCGCATACTTCTAATTTTAAAACATATTATACGAAATAATTCTTATTTTACACGACTGCAGAAGGGAGTACAGTTTCATTCCGGCGCCACAAGAGAAATATCCTCCACATAATTTCCGCTAACAGCAAGCACCGCCCAAACACAAATCTGAGTACAAAACGGCGGTGCCTCTTAAACCTTCCAAACAAATGCGTCCCTTTGGTTTACTCTAGACACTTCCATCCCCCCGCCCCCATACCCCCCCTACTGCCCCCTCGGCTTCTACCTTTCCCCCATCCTCTCTTTCTACGCCTCCCATTCACTCCTCTCTCTTCTTCTCTGCCTCTCCTACCTTTCTCCCCTTCTCCTCCGCCTCCACTCCCTCCTTTTCCCCCTACCTCCCCCGCCTTCACCCCCTCTCTCCCCACATCCCTCTCCGTTTTCACCCCCCCCCCCCCTCCTCGAGAAAGGCCCTTCGCCCCATGAGAACTCCCCCGCTTGTTTACGAGAACCGAAGGTGCTGATGGAGCTCTACCAGTTCGACCTTGAACATATATCTTCCCCTCTCTTCTTATCACCTTCTCCCCCTTCTTCTTCTTGTTCTTCTTTCTCCTCTTCCTCCTTCTATACCTCCTTCCTTCTCACCCTCGTCCGTTTATGCATAGAGGGGAACAAGGAAGACGGGGGCGAAAAGCGAGGACCAGAAAGGGGAAATGCGCTAAAGGAAATAAATGTGTGTTTGGGAGACAAAACTTCAGGTATATGTCTGACAGACTGAAAGGGTAAGTGCGTACATACGTGCGCGTATGACCGGCGTGTAAACTCAGCTGTGTAAGAATACTTAGCCCACAATGGCGTGCCTTCACCTCCCGCGGCCCAGTTTTACTCGCTAGGTATTCTCACGGGCGAGTAAACATGGCACAGGCACCATGCCCTCCCTAGCACTCCACGCTCTCCCTTCACGCTGCACAACACTCTCCCCTTGCTCTCAGCCCTGCACCCTCT
>NC_061850.1:9036650-9049150 GCF_019202785.1 Penaeus chinensis | reverse complement strand
GCGCCGTTGCCTAGGCCACGCGGAGGCAACAAGAGGATGCAACGCGGGATGCAACACGGCCGCCTACGTGGCTGCCTGAAGGAGTGACTCGATGCCTAATGAATGACTGCGTGCTTGTTCATCACCTTACTTCCGCAGGTGCGTGCGTGTGCGGGTATTTGCCTGTGTAACTAATTACATATGAATTGGTTTTAGTCCATATGCCTATATCATTTCAAATTCTATGGATGCCTGCCATATTGTCAGCTCCTTGTCTGCTCTCTGTTTACACGCAGCGTATCTGCTATCACTATCTTGCATATCAGCGATTCTGTTAAATGATTCGTCCTTCAATCGCTTGTTTACCTACCTCCTGCCTGCCTGCCTGCCTGCCTGCCTGCCTGCCTGCCTGCCTGCCTGCCTGCCTGCCTGCCTGCCTGCCTGCCTGCCTGCCTGCCTGCCTGCCTGTCTATCTATCTGTCTGCCTACCTGCTTGCTTGCCTGTCTACCTCCCTGGCTCCTGGCCTTCCTGCCGGCCTGCCAGCCCCATTTCCCCTCGGCCCCTGCCCCCGCCCTCGCCATTCTCTCACGCCAAAGCAGCAGCACCGCAGCCCAGATCCCGCGGTGCTAAATCCAGTTTGCAGCCGCCAAAGAAACGGTGGAGTCGCATAATTCGAATTCTTATGCACAATCACTCGCGCCATGAATAAGATAAAAAAAAATGCTCAAAGCTTTTAATAATTTCGCTATGACCGTTTCATTTCTCTTCCATCTCCCTTGCATTCTAATTTTATCTCAAATCTTCACATTATGTAAAACCGAGAGTTAAAATTCCAGTTTGAAACGCTCTGGGCTATTCCCAGAATTGTGCATTTCAAATAAATAGTTAACTTACAGGAAAGGGGAAGGGAAATGGAAAGTGAGATATATATATACATATATATATATATATATATATATATATATATGAGAGAGAGAGAGAGAGAGAGAGAGAGAGAGAGAGAGAGAGAGAGAGAGAGAGAGAGAGAGAGAGAGAGAGGGGTGGAGAAGAAAGGAGAGAACTCATCATATCGTGCAAAACTAACTATCTCTCTCTCTCTATCTATCTATCTATCTATCTATCTATCTATCTATCTATCTATCTATCTCTCTCCCTCTCTCCCTCTCTCCCCCTCTCCCTCTCTCCCCCCTCCTCCCCCTCTCCCCCCTCCTCTGCCCCCCCTCTCTCTCTCTCTCTCTCTCTCTCTCTCTCTCTCTCTCTCTCTCTCTCTCTCTCTCTCTCTCTCTCTCTCACTCTCTCACTCTCTCACTCTCTCACTCTCTCACTCTCTCACTCTCTCACTCTCTCACTCTCTCACTCACTCACTCTCTCACTCACTCACTCACTCACTCACTCACTCACTCACTACCTCCCTCTCCTTCCCAAGCCCTTTCACACAGGTTGCTATAAACCAATAAAGTTTAAAACCCAGAAAACCAACCGAATGAAAGCCACATCCTTTGTTACTTCACAACCGAAAAAAAAAGCGAAACCCCGAAAAACAAAAGCCTATTTACAGTTTTGTTTTGTTTAGCCAACTCAACAGAACACCATAAAATAATTAAACGTAGAATAAAAAAAATCGTATCATATTAACCCAATTTTCACGGCTATAAAACCCCGGACCCTCGATCCTGATCCCGAATATGTGCTGGTCATTAATTTGTAAACATTTATGCGCACTTCTTTGTCGATAGATCTGATGTCCCGGTTAATAAAAGAGAAAAAAAATAAGGGAAGAGAGAAAATTTAGTCGTTAAATGAAGCTCCTTTTTTATTATGGTAATTAACAAATTATCATCAACTTTATTGGGAGGGTGTGCTTGTAAACCCGGTTAACGACCTCGAGTAATTAAAATTAAAAACACGTTGTCTCTCTTCATTGACAGGCGCAATTAAGATCTTCCTTTATCATATGACAACCTGCAATACAAATACACACACACACACTCGCTCTCATACAGACACACACACTCACATAAAGGAATAGACAGTCAACCTCTCTCCCTCTCCCCTTCTCTGTCTGTCTCTCCCTTCGCTTGTGTCTGTCTATATATACGTCTCACTCTCTCATTGTCTCCTCTTCTGTCTCTCCGTCTATACGTCTCTCTCCCTCACTAACTCCTCTGTCTGTCTGTCTGTCTGTCTGTCTATACGTCTCCCTCCCTCATTGTCACCTCTTCTGTCTACCTTCCCCCCTCACTGACTGTCTGTCTGTCTGTCTCCCCCCACTCGCTCTCTCTCAAGGGCCACCATATGAAAGGGACCCCTTTCCCCTTTATATTGCAGAGGTCACAACACAGCACAAAAAACACACCCGGGTCACCGTCTTATCGGCGTTATTCACACTTAACTCTCATTATGGTGGCTTCCTGTGCTCCGCTCCCCCCCCCCCCCCGCCCTACACCCCCACCTCTCCCCTCCCTCTCCCTCTATCCCAACCCTGTACCCCCTGTTCCCTCACATCCGCTCTCCCGCCTTATCACCCAATTCCCTCACCTTATGTGTATCACCTATTTTTCTTTCTATCTATTTCTACCCTTCCTTTCTCTCCATTTCTCTTCCATTCTTCCTCTTCCTCTGCTTTTGTCTGTCTCGGTTTCTGGCTCTGTCTCCGTCTTTGTGTCTTTCTCTCCCTCTCCCTTTCTACACCATCCCCCTTACCTTAACTCTTCCCTATTTCCCCCCTCTTCTTTCACGAACGGCTCGATTTACCAAGAACGCGCCAGTCGACCCCATTCTACCCTTCACTACCTTCCACCGGCATCCCGTACATACAGTTACAAACCCATTCCTCCCTTTTTTTCTACAGTCATACACAGTTAATCATCCCTTCCTTCCCTCTCGCCGGCGATAGGTCAACCCCCTCGCGGACGACTTCACGACTCCACGATGACTTCCCGGCGGATAAAGAGGCCATGTTTTACTTAATCTCCGCTTCCTTTTCTCGAGACGCCGGTGTCAATGAGGTGTCAGTTCAGCCCTTCCTGTGCGGCGTGGCCTCTGTCGGTCTCTCCGTGCCGCGGTCTCGTGTCTGTGTCGCCCTGTCTCCATTTCTATCCACCCTCTCGCTCTTGCTCTCTTCCGTTCTCTCTCTGCCTCTCTCTTTCTCTTTACCTACCTACCTACCTACGTCTTTCTCTCTTGCGTTATTACTGAACTAATTATTTGAAAATAGCAAATTATGGCCCTTTTAAATACGATATATCATTTGTGTATTTCCTTTCTCTCCTATATTTCGGTATATCCGTATTCCTCTCATTTCTTTGCAATTATAAGGAAGTCTTTTTGCTCTCACCCTCTATTTCCACCCTCCTTACCTGAAATTTCGTCTCACTCCTTCTCTCCCTCTTCCACTTCTCCGTATTTTTCCCTCTCTTCCTCTTCTCTTTCTCTTTCTCTTCTCCCTCTCTTTCCTTCTTCCCTTCCTCTCCATGCTTCTTCTCCCTCTCTTTCCTTCTTCCCTCTCTCTCCATGCCTCTTCTACCTCTCCATTCCTCTCCTCTCTCTTTCTTTCCTTCTTCCCTCCCTCTCCATTCCTCTTCTTCCCTCTCCCTTCCTTTTCCTCCCTCTCACCCCTCCCCGCCCTCTCCCTCGACAAGACGCGAGATGGGCGGGAGTGATAAGTGCTAAGGAATGTTATTGTAAAGTAAAGAACAATACCGTGGGCGTGGGAGGGGGTTGGGGAGGCAGGAGAAGGGAAGGGAGAGAGGGGGTAAGGAAGGGCAGGGAGGAGGAAGGAGAACAGAAGATGAAGAAGGAGGGAAGAGGGAGGGAAAGAAGGGGGGCGAGGAGGGGAAGGGATGGAAGAGAAGAGGAGAAGAGACATGGACGAGGAGGAATGAAGAGATGAGGATGAAGGAGAAAAAGGGAAAGGGAGAGAAGAAATGGAGAGGGGGAGGGGTAAGAGCGATAATTGAGGGAAAAAGAAAGGAAATAAAGTAAGAAAGAAAACAGGAAAGATGCGGGAAAGAAAGAGCGCCCACAACCCAACTTCGCCTCCTGAGGCTGATGAGTGGGCGAGGAGAGGAGGAGATGCAGGCGAAAAGGAAGGAAAGGGAACGATGGAGTGATAAGAATAAAGAGACAGAGGGAGAACTGAAAGAAGCACAAGACAAAATACGAATGAAAGATGGAAGAGGAAGCAGAAGAGGACGATGGAGAAGAGAAAGAAGGAGAAAAATAAGACGGATACGGAGGATGAGGATGAGGATGAGGAAGCGGAGGAGGAAGAGGAGGAGGAAGCGGAGGAGGAGGAGGAGGAGGAGGAGGAGGAGGAGGAGGAGGAGGAGGAGGAGGAGTAGGAGGAGGAGGAAAGGGAACAGGATCAGGAGGAGGAGGAAGGGGAATAGGAATAGGAGGAGGAAGGGGAATAGGAATAGGAGGAAGGAGGAGAAGGAAGAAGAGGAGGGCGGTAGGAGGAAGAGGAAGAGGAAGAGGAGGAGAAGGAAGAGGAGGAGGAGGAGGAGGAGGGAGAAGAAGAGAAGGAGGAGGAGGAGGAGGAGGAGGGGGAGGAATACGAGGAGGAGGAATAGGAGGAGGAGGAATAGGAGGAGGAGAAGGAAGAAGAGGAGGGCGGTAGGAGGAAGAGGAAGAGGAAGAGGAGGAGAAGGAAGAGGAGGAGGAGGAGGAGGAGGGAGAAGAAGAGAAGGAGGAAGAGGAGGAGGAGGAATAGGAGGAGGAGGAATAGGAGGAGGAGGAATAGGAGGAGGAGGAGGAGGAGGAGGAGGAGGAGGAGGAGGAGGAATAGGAGGAATAGGAGGAGGAATAGGAGGAGGAGGAGACGGAGAAAATGAAGATAGAAAGGCACGATAGATCCTTCGCGGGCGCTTTCACATTCCCTCCGATGCAGCGCCAGTGACAAGAGAGCGAGACCGCAAAGGTAAAAAAAGTCTCACGTTTGCGTCGGCATCCCGGCTCCCTTCGCCGCCGCCGAGCCTTCCGCCGAGCCCACCTTCAGTCCAACACGACCTCCCTTCCGTGCCCACCGCGGCTACTTTCAACAACCACGATAAAAAAAAAAAAAAAAAAAAAAAAGCAACGAACTGTTCCCTGGCGTTATCTTAACGTTCTCCTTCTCGAGGCGTTCCCGAGTGCTCCCTTCCCTTGGGTCTGTTCTCCTAAATTCTCATGGGCGGCGCTGTTCGCAGAAGACGCGAAGGGAGAACCAGTTTTCTAACGCTTCGATGCCTGCGCCCCCGACTAAGCGCAGAGAGCCCGAGCACGCAGAGGAAGGACTCCATTCGCGCAGAACGGGCACGGTGTCGCGGTGGCAACTGCGGCCGTAATGATACAAAACGTGGCTGCAAACCTGACTCTTGCAACACACGGTTTTACGCCCGCTATGATTTGTATGTTCGTTGCAACTCTTATGGGAGAAAAAATGATCTGGTTCTCTCTTTTAGTCTCCCTCCCTCTGTCTTTCTCCCTTCTCTGTCTTTCTCTCCCTTTCTCCTTTCTCTTTCTTCATCGCCCTTTCTCCCTTCTCTCTCTTCCGCTCCCTTTCTCCCTCCTCTCCTTTTCTCCCTCCTCTTTCTTCCTCTCCCTTTCTCCCCCCCTCTCTCTTCCTCTCCCTTCTTACCTCCTCTCTCTTCCTCTCCCTTTGTTTCTCTCTTTCTTCCTCATTCCTACTCTTTCTTTCTCTTTCTACCTCCCTCTCTCTCCCTCTTCCTCCCTCCCTCCCTCTGCCTTTCAACCTTCCTCTCCCTTTCTCCATAAAAACTCCATACCCTAACATACTCTCTCTCTCTCTCTCCTTCTCTCCCTCCCCCCCCCACTCCCTCACCCTCCCTATCTTCTCTCTCTCCACAAAAACTCCACATTCCACTCCATACCCGTTTTCCCTTTACCTGCCCGTAATTACCCAGGCACCCCCCCCCCCTTCCCCCCGTCTACGGAAGTCCTGCCCCGTTAAGGCTGTCCAAGCGCTCTCCAAAAGGACGCAGGACGCAGGACGCCAGCCGTACATGGGGCGCCTTACATTCCAGGAGGCGACTCTTAACCCTCGAGTACAAGAGGCGAGATTATGCCAATCAATGATCGAGTATTACTTGATATACCCGCAATGGCGCTTTCTCCTGATTTTCTTCTGAACGAAAATAAAATGGATCTGATACCAATCAGTGAGCGAACAGCAGCCTAATATACTCAATGTTTTTTTTCAACTGCATAAGTGGTGATATTTATCGGCTGCCGCATATACCCCTAACAAGTCGGCATTTCTATCGAATGCTTTTCACCTGAATTAAAAAAAAAGGAGTTGATACCTATCTGTAAATGAAAAATCGGTTATGTTTTTTTTTTTTTTTTCGTCGTTGTATTCGTAGCATTCGATTCGTTCAGTCACACATAGTCTTCAGTTGGCATAAGATTTCAATAGACAGACAAAAAGAGTTCTAAATACGATGAAAGTGTTTGCGTGCGTTTGTTAGTTAGTTAGTTAGTTTGTGTGTGTGTGTGTGTGTGTGTGTGTGTGTGTGTGTGTGTGTGTGTGTGTGTGTGTGTGTGTGTGTGTGTGTGTGTGTGTGTGTGTGTGTGTGTGTGTGTGAGTGTGAGTGAGAGTGAGAGTGAGAGTGAGAGTGAGAGTGAGAGTGAGAGTGAGAGAGAGAGAGAGAGAGAGAGAGAGAGAGAGAGAGAGAGAGAGAGAGATAGAAAGATAGATAGGGGAGGGGAGGGGAGGGGAGGGGAGGGGAGGGGAGGGGAGGGGAGGGGAGGGGAGGGGGAGGGGGAGGGGAGAGAGAGAGAGAGGGAGAGAGGGGAGAGAGAGAGAGAGAGAGAGAGAGAGAGAGAGAGAGAGAGAGAGAGAGAGAGAGAGAGAGAGAGAGAGGGAGAGGGAGAGGGAGAGGGAGAGGGAGAGGGAGAGGGAGAGGGAGAGGGAGAGGGAGAGGGAGGGAGAGACGGACAAGTGGAATAATAGAAATAGGATGCGAGATGGGACATCTACCTGGCAGCTCCGCGGTGCGGGAACTTGGGAGTGCTTGTGGCGAGGGGTGAGACGTCGTGCGGGGCTGCATGCGCAACGCCTGTAATTTCGGGGGCAGAGGAAGGGCCGACTTCGAACAAGGACAGCGGGCACGGCTGATCTAAACCGAGGCGGTCTGGATCGGCATGCGAGGCCATGCGGTGACCATCCTCATGCGGCTTGGTCTCATGGCAGGCCACCAGCGGAGCCGACGACGAGGCTTCAAGATGAGCTCGATGCGTGGACGTCGAGGTTCGCAATTGAGCCTCGTGCGGGTCGGCCTTCTCGCGGCGGTCATGAGGGGGTGATGGCGGTCGCTCATGACTTACGTAAGCGGGGCATGACGCGTACTCGTGGCAGCTGTCACACAGGAGAGACGACAGAAATCGGTGTCGGTCGTGCAAGAACGACGACTTTCGCGACTGAGGCTCGGGTTCCACAGCGCGAGGCGGGTTCGTGGACGACTTGGCCGGGTCGTCCTGTCTGGCACCGAGCACTGCGCCACCCATGCCAACACAGGACTCCAGGAGGCCCGGGCCAGACCACGACCTCCGCAGCGGGTGGTGTTTCACGTCACCAGCCAGGTCGAGGCGCGGGGGCCTGGCGCCAAGCGGGCAGGCAGGAATGGCCTTTTGGGTCAGGGGCTGCGCTGCGTCGGCCGCCTCCGCCTCCTTGTCGTCTAATGGGCCTCCAAGGACGTCGAGTGGAGGGGCAGGCTGTTTTATCTGCGGCTGTGCATGTGGCTGTGGTTGTAGCTGTGTGTGTGTAAGTGGCTGAGGATGTGACTGTGTTTGTGGCTGTGTATGTGGTTGCTGCTGTGTATGTGACTGTGTCCGCGTAAGCGGCTGTTTTTGGGTAAATAGCTGTGTCCCAGTTTTAGTCTGTGACTGCGGCAGTATGTCAGCAGAGAGATCAAGAGTCTCGATGCATCCGTAAAGTGGGTTTTCTATGAGCACGGGCAAGGAGGCAGCACGGGTATGGGTCGGAATCAGGACTCGCCTCGCTCCCTCCTCGGCGCTGCGAAGGGCGGGGAACTCCTGCAAGCCCTGGTCCTCGACACGAGGCGCCTCAGCCTCGCCCTCATGCCAGGATCCCGTCCAGCTAAGGGAACAGCGCAGCCGCCCCTTCTCCCTGCGCAGCTGCGTCTCCCACAACACGCGCTGGAAAACGTCGTCCAGGTACACGCCCGGCACGCTGGTGGTGTCCTCCTCGAACCTCACCCTCTGCCACACCGCGCGAGCCCTGGGACTCTTGACCAGCGCCGGTGGAGGCAGCGGGGCGGCCAGCAACAGGGAATTGCTCCTCACGTGGGCGCGCGGCATCGGAGATCTCGTGTCCTCTGCGGGCCTTCTCCCGGGTGCGGAGGGCAGGGCGCCGCTTCCTGCTAGCCCTGCCAGAGGGTCTGGCGTGCCGTCGCTCCCTCGCTCTTGATAACGCGGCTTTGTCTTCGAGGATAGCTGCGACCCATTCGTCAACAGCAGCTGAGAATTGCGCGCTGTTGCAGACTTATGGTCGTCCGCAACGTTTATTACATTTTCTAGGCTGCTGCGTTGTATGCTTTCTTCTGTCAAGTCATTTGTTTTACGCAAGTATTTACTGAAACTTTCCTCCTTAACTCTTCTCTCAGAGCGAACTTCTCTTTCCGCAGAATGCGCGAGTTCCCTTTCGGCCGCCGGAGCAGGCTCGAGCTCCTCCCCACTCCCCGTGGAGGGCGACCGTCTCTCGCCGCTTCCTCCCGCCATTCCCGACGACAGGAGGATTTCTCGCACTCTTTCTATGAGGTCCTCCCTGCTCGGGGCGCTCATTCGGACTGGCTGTGGCGCCGGAGGTCCGCCCCGCTGGTCCTGGGCCTGTCCCTGAAGCGAGCCCAGAGAATCGGGGTCCGGCCGGTGGAGCCTCATCCTCTTGGGCTTGGGCGGCGGCAAGCGGGCGTACGGGCGGTGGGTGGCAAACGTCGGCGGCTTCCCCGACATGAAACGCGGGTGCCACGACGAAGCGTCATTGGCACAGGGCTTGCGCTTGGCTCTGGCCACCAAGGTCGCGCCCGCCGGCGGTAGGCCAGCGTCGACACAAGGCCGTGATTTGTTTGTCCATGGTCTCGTTATCAGGCACGGTCCGCGGGCACCGGGCACAAGGCAGCCGCCAGTCGGTTGTTGAAGCAACGAGGAGCTCGGCGTATCGCATGGCTTTGTTAGAATCCCGGAGAGCGAGTCTGTTGTTTTCGCTGACACAGCAGGTGGCCGCACCGGTGCGGCGGGGACACATGTGTTTTGGGCAGATAAAGGCAGCGTGAACTCAGGGCGTACGCGTGATACGCTTTGTTTCATTTCTATCTGAATGCCGGGCGAGCCCATTACGCGACTGGAATCTTGCGCTGAACACGAAGGTAACTTTCTTGCCTGTGCTTCCTGGGCGCCAGGAAACGCCTGCCTTCCCTCAACGGAAGGTGACGTTCTTTGCGCAGTAGCCATGGAGGAAGACGGCGGACCTGCCAAAGATGCCTGCGTTGTCCGGGGTAAGTTTTGCGCAAGGGATGAAGACGATGACGCTAAAATGGTAGCGGAGGCGGGCGCAGCGGCGACGGCAGGGCGGCCGAGGATGCTGGGAGACGTGCCGGACCGCCGCAACAACATCCAAGGATAAGCGGAAGTGCTTATCATCTTGGATACGTAGGCAGGTGGAGACACGTACGCACCGGGCAGAGAAGGCTCAACAGCTGCCCCGACTCGCGGCCTCCCTTGTTGCAGGTTTGGTTCGCGTTGATGTTGCAGCTGCTGACTTTTTTGCTGTTTATAATCGGTCGTAAACGTCGTGGTGACTTGCTGTTGCTGTTGAAGTTGGTGCTGAGCCTCTTCGTGGCGACCATGAAGGCTCCGTTCCCTTTGCCCCTGAAGACTTGGTTGCTTTTCGTCCTCGAGCTGTGAGCAGTGCGGGCGCGCGTGCAGTGTGGTCTCTCGGTCTCTCTGTTGTTGGCGGAGAAGGTTTTGTAACTCGAAGCTGACGGCCGGAGGGCCAGGGAGGGGTCCGAGAGGGCGATACTTGCTGTCCTGGGAGTGCAGCGCAGAGCTACTCTGCTGCTCTTGCCGGCAAGTGAACTCCGGAGGCCCGGAGGAAACAGGGACGGGTGGCCGCAGGGGAACCCTGGGGGGCGAAGCAGAGGACGCCTGTTTGTGCGACGGCGCCACGACCCGCGTGGATTCGGCAATGCTGAACCTTCCGGGGGCCCGTCCCTCTAAGAGACTTCTGCCCTCGGATGAAGCCACCCTTGCAGCGCCCTGGGGAACCGCCATGGCTTGGAGAACCGTTCTGGGGGCTTTCCTTGAGGGCAGATGCTTTGCGGCCGCCCGTCCCACACCCCCGGAGAAGGAAGAAGGGACGTTGCCTTCGACGCCACCTTCTGTCTCCAGAGCCTCCTTCCTCTCCTCTCGTCCTTCCTTCCTACCATTCTCTTGGTTCTGCACGAGGATCCTGGCGGTGTTCCCGAGGTCCCCTCCTGCGCCCCCGCCGCCCATGCCACCCACACTTTTCATCGTTTCCCTCGAGGCAGCGCGGCCCTTCCTCTCTCGGCGGCCTTATCGTCATCCGCCACAAACATCCATCAAACTGTTTAAAAAAAGAACGCTTGCTTCGTAAACAGGCGATGGCGATTATCCCGTCGCCACCACCACCGACGGAGCGACCTTCGCCACGACCACGGCTGACGTCATGCGGGACGCTATTTCCACCGCTGCCAAACAAGGCACTCGTCGCCGCACGGACATACGCCCACGCAGACGACACAGAATGGCTACACGACACGACACAGGGCGCGAAACCCACACCCACAAAGAACACACGCGAGGAAGTGACGTTGCGCTGTTCACGCCCACGGCAACGCGAGAACTGGTTGGGAGTCAGCCTTTCCTCGACGGTACGACGTGCGACATGCAACTATAGCATAGCGGTTCGTCACTGACTGCGAAACATGTAAACTCTTGAGGACTCACCATACATCACAAATAAACATTTCAAAAAAAATAAATGCATCAACGTATTTTTTGCATAAATGGAAAAGACAGTTCACTCCGGAACGCACTCCAGGACACACCACAAGAAGTAAATTTGGAACACGCCTCGACCCCCCCACAGAGGCGTCACGAGAAAGCACACCTCCTCCTCCGACAACACTTGCAAGACGGACAAACAACACCCATTCTCCCAAGGCCTCGATCCCAATCCCACCTCCCCCTAGTCCCTCCCCCAACCAGGGGCGTCACCAGGAGCCGCTAGGGACCTCCCACTTCCCCCTCCGTCATTTGCCACTCGGAGGTTCGTCTCTCGTCCGATCTTTATCTTGCGATCCTTCCTTGGTCTCCCTCTTTCTTCCTATCTCTCTTTCTTTTCTTCTCTGTTCCTCTCGCTCACTGTGCACATGCAGCTCTACGAAACGAATGCCACGAGGGGGTGGGGGGAGAGAAGGGAAGGGAGGGAGGGAGGAAAAGGGGATAGAAAATGGGAGGGAAGGGAGAAAGATTAAGTAATAGTGAGAGAATGAAAGAGAAAGAGACAAAGAAAGAGAGAGATACAGAAAGAGAAAAGAAACAGAAGAATGACAACAGAGAGACCATAAAAAAACGAAGAAAAGAGGAAGAACACGCAGAGTAACACCGGCAACCCAGGAGGCGTACCGCGCAATGCCTCGGTACTGGTGAGCGACGGGAGATGAACCGGGGAATGTTGACACTCGGGGCAGGTGCGAACGAAGCGGTTCTCTACCCTCATGATGGCGGCGATGGGGAAGGTGACGAGCGGTGTGATGGCGGGGAGGGGGAGGGGGAGAGGAGGAAGGGGGAGGCGGTGTGAGGCGGGGAGAGGAGGGAGAGGAAGGGAGAGGAAGGGGGGAGGAGGGGAGAAAATAGAAGGAAGGGGGAGGAAGGGGGAAGACGGAAGGAAGGGGGAGTAAGGGGAAAGAGGGAAGGAAGGGAGAGGACGGGGGAAGAGAGAAGGGAGGGGGAGGAAGGGAGAGGGAGGAGGGGAGAGGAGGGAAGGAAGGGGGAGGAAGGGTAAGGATGAGAGAGGAGGGGAGAGGAGGGAAGAGGAGGGGAGATAAGGAAGGAAAAGAGGGGGAGGAAAGAGAAGAGAAGAGAAGAGAAGGAAGGGGAGGGGAGAGAAGAGATGCAGATGGCAGGGAAGGGGGAGGGGAAAGACCGAAGTAAGGTGATGAAAGGGAGCAAGAGAAGGAAACGAAGAAGAAGGGGTGACGAGAGAGGGAGACCATGAGCGGGATAAGGGATAAGAATGTAGACAAAAATACACACAAAATAATAAAAAGTACCGGAAAAAAATAACGAAATGTTCTCAAAGTCGCCACACTACAACACGGACACTCCTCCCTCCCCCTCCCTCCCCCCCACCCGCCAATCACGGACACACATACGCCCCCCCCCCCCCTCCTGCTTTAGCAACGTATCGTCAAGCCAACAGCGCCAGACCCGAGACCACGAGACCACGAGACTACGAGACGAGGCAGGTGTGATTCGC
>NC_061850.1:9016234-9034050 GCF_019202785.1 Penaeus chinensis | reverse complement strand
AAGAAGGATAACCGAACACAAACCGAGGAGGAAAGAATGGAAGAGTCCCCCGGGGTTTTTGTTCTCCCACCCCCTATGGAAAATACCCCGCCCTCTCTGACACAGAACCCAGAAGAATCTCAACCCCCCTGTGGACAACAAATCACCTTGATACAGGACTCTGAAGAGCAACCGGCCGAGGAGGAAGAAAGAATGCTGTTCTTGTCCCAAGGAGATACCCCTTCCAACCCAGAAATAGATAAAATTATAGAATGCCACAACCGAATTGTTTCTGTGGCAAAAGCGGTTGAGAGGATCGAAAACATTCTGGCACAGTGTCTCCCTGCAAAAGAAGCCTCCCCCCGCCCCCCCTCCCCTCCTCCCCCACAACCCCCGCGAGAGCAAAGAGAGGAAAGGAGTAGAACAAGACAGCCCATAACAAAGACCAAAGAAACGGCAACAGAACAAATTGGAAATAAGAATGCAACAAATGAGAATAAATATAGATCAGTCGGAACGACCACAGACATGTTGAAAAAGAAAAAGAATAAAGTAACACAAACAAAAAACGACAGGCAAATCCCCCCACGAGGAAGGAACAGACCGAACATACAACAAGAAAGGAACAATTACGGACCCGGGAGGAGAAACAATTGGATACAACAATACAGAGAGCCAAGGAATTGGGGATTCGAGGAAACGGGCCGCACCGACTGGAGAACAAACCACCGGAGACCCAGCCGAACCCTGAACCCAGAGGAAAGGATTCCACAGAGATGGAACACCCAACAAGGCCAACAAGGAAACAGATCACAGCCCAGAAGGTGGATCCCCCAGAACAGATGGAGTTACCATCAAAGAAGAGGAAACACCCAATGGGATCAAGAACAACAAGGAGGAAGAACTTGGCAAGAAAGAGACAATGGCAACTGGGGATGGAGATGGTAGTCTCTGAAGTCCCTCTCACCCTGCCACAGAAGTCGGTACTGAGTAAAGGAAGGTCGTTTGTCCTGGGCCCTCCTTCTCTCAAACCAATTGAGAATAATATCACAACCTCTCTGGAGGATTTGGAAACAGAAATAAATCACAGATTTACCCAGTCTCTGCTTCCAGGATCCCTCCCTCCTGGTACAAATAAACAAAAGATGAAGGTTCCCACACAGCTCCCTTTCCAAAAAGGGAAGAGGTTCCCTCCTAAGAGACTCCCAGGACTGGCAGAGAAGATAAATGAAGCCAAGAAGGAAATACTGACAGCAGGCAAAAAGAAAAAGAGGATAAATATGAACAGAAAAGAAATAGAAGCACTGGAACAATTACAAGAAAATCCGAATATTGTGATAAAGAAAGCAGACAAAGATGGAGCTTTAGTTGTACTGAAAACAGGAAATTACAGAGCTATGGGAAGAGCCCACCTTAAAGATAGAGAAACATACGTCCCCCTAATAGATGAGGAGGAAGCCCTGAAGAAAGTAGATAATGAATCCAAGAGGCTTGTAAATAGATTCTACAACTTGGATTCCCCCAGAAAGAAGTGCACCAGCTTTAAAGCAGCTCAGAGAGATGCTTTGTTGGCACATAAGCCCAGCATCCCACACTGGTACATTCTTCCGAAAACACA
Organism: Penaeus chinensis; assembly: GCF_019202785.1. Taxonomy (NCBI): domain Eukaryota; kingdom Metazoa; phylum Arthropoda; class Malacostraca; order Decapoda; family Penaeidae; genus Penaeus; species Penaeus chinensis. Next base: position 9,032,453 of record NC_061850.1, on the reverse strand, counting down.
CAAGAAAATAGACGAAGAATTAGGTACCTGGCCAGGGAGACCAGTACTGAGCGGCTGCTGTGCCCCCACCAGACCTGTGGATAGGCTGCTTACCACATATCTAGCACCATTGTTAGATCTCCTTCCAGAGAGATTACAAGATACTTCAGACTTTCTTAGAAAGATAAGAGATTTTCCACAGATCCCGAAAGGAGCTTTGATTTTTTCCTTTGATGTCGTATCTCTGTATCCATCCATACCCCAAGAAGAAGCGGCATGGGTAGTCTCACATTTCTATGAGAAGAATTACGGATACGTGCAAGGAAGATTAATGCATGACTTCAACATACAAGCTCCACCCCCTTATTTAATAAAGGAAGGGATTGACCATGTTTTGAATGGAACCCTACTAAGATATGACCATGGGTATTACAGGCAAAATAAAGGCACAGCAATAGGTGCGTCGGTATCAGTAGCTATCGCTGAGATCTTCGTACATGCGAGCATTGAAAAAGAAAGGAAAAGAATGCAGAAACAACCCCTAGTGTTCTTGAGATACATAGATGACATTTTTGGGATTTTCGATGGAAGAGAAGATGAGCTGAAAGAGTACCATGAGGGCTTGAACAAAATACACCCTGACCTCCAATTCACGCTAGAGTATGATAGCCAGAAGCTCCCATTCCTGGACACTTTAGTGTATCTAAATGAAGATGGAAACTTACAAACCACGGTGTTCTACAAGCCCTCCAACACTCATCAGTATTTACATTTCCACTCGAGCCACCACCCAAACCTCAAGAGATCCCTCCCCTTTTCACAAGGTATAAGGATCAAGAGAATTGTGAGCGACCCAAAGAACCTAGAAGAATCGCTAGAAGATATGTTCAAGTTCTTCAGGCTCAGAGGTTACACTCACAAGATAATAACACAGGCAAAGAAAAGATTGAGTGAACTAACCCGAGAAGACCTGTTGTTGGAGAAAAACAGAAAAGGAACAGGCAGAATCATTTTCCCCATGTTGTACTCCCCGAGCATAGCGCCAATCCTGAGGAATTACATCAATAATATTTGGTCCTGGCTCCAAAGTAACGCCGAAGATAAACCGTGGGAACAATGGTTCAGGGATCCGCCCCCGATGATCGCGTGGAAAAAAGATCAAGCTATAGGTGAGAAACTTATTAGAGCGGAATTTCCATCCCCACTCACGCTCAAAAGAATAAGAGAATTGTCAGGATGCAGGGAAAGGAAACAACCAAAATAAGCGAAATCCAAACAAGATTATCATGACAAATGTAAAGGAAAGTTATGATGGAAGAGGGCGCGTAGTACCCCCCCCCCCCCTCTCGCCCCTCCGCTAGAAGCGATGAGGTACAACACTTTCTAGTTTGTTAGTTTTGTTTACAAATATTTATAGTAGATTTATTTACCCCCTTGTATGTTATTAAAATATGGCTTCGGTTTATACATTAACATATCAGGATGTCCCCCCCCCCCCCTTTACTTGTGTATATATATATATATATTTATATATGTAGGTTTCATTCGTGTTTTGATTGTAAAAGGTTTCCCGGGTAACAGATGTTCTGTACCTCTGTGCATAACGGACACATCCGTATATGGATTCCTTCCTTTTTATGTTTACGGGAACAAATACACATTATTTCAAGTTGTGTTTGTTCAAACATATATAGTTCTCCCTGTTTATTTAGGTTTCATTGGTATCCTCTTTAAACGCATTGAGGGTTGAACACACATTTACAGGTCCAGAGACAAGTTTAGTCGGGTTTTTCCCGTTTCTGTAACGGACTAATACCTTGTAAAGAACCAGGATTGAGAACACTTTGGTATATATTATATAATTTTATATATACTGTTAGTACTCCCCTCATTTTCTGAGATCTGTTTTTACAGTTTTCATAAACATTTGTATACGCTATATTTTTATAGCGGCCTTTTTTGAATTTAGGCTAAAACGTTTTGTATATAACTCCTTGTAAACGCTTTTTTATTAGCGTCTTAATCTCAGATACAATGTATAGCTCCTTGAAAATGCTGCAAGTGTTAGCGTTTTAATGAGTTCATATTTATGTTTTTATATTTTAATTTTTTTTGTGATAGCTTTTTAACCCTTCTCCTTTTTTTGCCAAGATTTAGCAGAACCCAGAAGATATTTGAAAGGAGTGAAGGTATTCTTCCCCCCCCCCCCCCTGCCCCGTCATCACCGTTACTCTGATCTTGCCCCAGAGAGCGCACCCAGCGAAATGAGATTAGAGGCGGACCATACCCGCGTTCCTCCCCTCAAGTAACGACGCACCTGTGAGATCCAGAGCAGAGTTAGCCACGCCCCCCAAGAAGCGCCTGTCTCTCTTGCTTATATACCCGTTTCCATCCTCTCTTTCCACACACTCCCCTCTCCAGCAGGCGTAGCAGTTGCGACAAGGACTTCGAATACCCAACCTAACCCTCTCTCTCCTTGACCAAGTGTAGCCCCCTTGAGAAGGGCTCCTGCCGCGGCCTCCTCTTCCCCCCCCATCCCCCGTTTTTTCCTCGTTTCTTGTGTGGCTGTTTTTCATGTTTTGCTTTTGATCAAACAGGTTACTGTGTGGTTGCTGTTATTTTTACCTTTTTTTGCAACATTCAAACTGATATTATTTTCACTTTGTTAAATTCGTACCACTCTCTATCTCCGTAGATGCCAGAGGAAAATCGAAAGAGCAATCCTCTTCGTCCTCCTCTCCCCACCCGCACCATCTGACCAGAAGCCTAGAGGTCTTACCCCCAGTCGGACGCTGACAGAGAGATCCTATGTTTTTTCCTGGAACGGGTTTTTTTTTACCTCCCATTTTTTACCCATTTTTTATGAATTGATCATTTTTTATGAATTGATCATTTATTATGATTTGATCATTTTTTATGAATTGATCATTTATTATGAATTGATCATTTTTTATGAATTGATCATTTATCATGAATTGATCATTTTTTATGAATTGATCATTTATTATGAATTGATCATTTTTTATGAATTGATCATTTTTTATGAATTGATCGTTTTTATGAATTGATCATTTTTTATGAATTGATCGTTTTTATGAATTGATCATTTTTTATGAATTGATCACTTTTTATGAATTGATCATTTTTTATGAATTGATCATTTTTTATGAATTGATCATTTTTTATGAATTGATCATTTTTATGAATTGATTGTGTTTTGTTGTTTGTTTTTTGGTCCTAGTTTTCAACAATAAAATAAATCCTAATCGAGACCACCAGGAAGACCTGTGTGCACAGTCTGATAGTTCCACGGACCACATCTTACCTACAAATTATTTCAAATCCCTCTTCCCTCAGGTGCCGAGGGAGAGTTGGAACGACCCCCGTCGATCCCCACCTCCCCTCCCGGCATCACCCCGCCAGATTGAGGCAACCCCCAGATGAGGGCGTTTATAGAGATTCCCGCAGATCAAAACCTTTTTTCGATATATTTTTGTTTTTGCGGTGTTTTCCATGAATGTAGAAACATTAGAATAGAAAACCCCTTCGCCTCCCACCCCCCCAAAAAACAGGCTCTTGTCAGAGTATTTCTTACGAACCAAAGATATTTTACTTCCTTTTTTGTTGAAGTTGCTTCATAGAATAACCTTTGCCAGAGCACAGACGTGCCTAGGCATGGCTGGGTTGTTTCTTTGTTTTTCTCTTTTTAGGATAAGTTTTTATAAAAGGAACATATGCCTTTGTGACAAGTAAACGTTATAATTTGTAAGCAAATGACAAACATTTCAACTTCAGAAAGTACTCAAAAAAAGAAGAATAAGAAACAGGTTCAGATATAACCTTCGTTTATTGTGAATGGTTTTTGCCAGAGCGCAGGCAGGCCTGTTTATTTTTATTTTTCTTCCCCCCCCCCCCCTTTTCTGAACATTGACAGGAACACACCATATGAATATTTACATAATGTACACCATGTTTCCTAGTCTTTGTATACATTTTTATAACAAACATTTATATGTACATTCTGTTGGTCTGTGCCAGAGCACCAATATGCCTGGACAGATCTTTGTTCTATTTTTTCCCCCTTTTTATATATGACTGCGAAGGTGTGTCCTTTTTATGTCTGAGATGAATAGATTGCTAGTTTGTATAACATTTTATGGTCCCATATAATATATAAGGTCCACCTATTTTTATGTTCCAATGCCTCCCAAACCAATTGTGAAACCCTCCTAACCCCCCTTCCTGGTATATACCTACATAGGGACAGGGAGAAGGTTCCCCAGTTCCTCAAGTTACACACACCGCGGTGCTCTTTGCAAATTGTATATATGTTGTATTTTTTGAATAAAGAGTTAGTATATACACAATAGTGCACCTGAAGAGGCCATGCAGGCCGAAAACGCGTTCGTGACTTTGGTGTATTACTAAGTGTTAAGTGTAACTTGTTTTTTATTTTCGTGCCCCTATATATATGTGAACACAGTGCAATATGAAACAGTGAGAAACCTAGTAACAAAAGGAACCCACAACACCGGGACCTAAGATTGCAGCCGCCCCCACCTCTGCAAGAAACAGGTTTGAGCTAGTCTCTCCTCCAGTAGGAACCTAGTCTCTTCAGTTTTCTGTTTTTCTTTTGAACACAGACTTTTATATCCCCGTTTGTTTTGGTTCTCAGTTGCACAAATAGTGTTTTCTTGCACCATTTTAGCATTGTCCCCCTTTAAAATTCCCACGTATTTTTCGTAATACTCGTTACACAGTGTAGCATTTTTTGTTTTCTTGTGTGATTTTACTATTTGTGTTTTGCAAGGCTTTTTGACCCAATAACGAAAGCCCCCTTTTTAGTGTCTTTTTTCAAAATCAAGTGATATATTTATTTGTTATGTTAAAGTGAATACCGACCTGGGTTTTTGAGTATCACAGTGTATTTGTACATTTAGTGTTCTACTCATATATATATATACATGCGTATCAGTGCATAGTGCGATATATGGAAATAGTGTATTTACAGTGAAAGTGAAGTGATATACGCGTTGTGTTGGTTGATTACCCACCCATTGCGTCGGTTTGTCTCGATATACTCGACTTACTTTTAGTGTTTTATATATATATATACATATACATATGTCAGAGCCTAGTGCCAGCAAGATATAGAAAAAAACAATTAGAAACCCGACCTAAAACCCCACATAGGATTGATACTCAGTGGAATGGTCACAACCAGGAATCAATCGAAAGACGACAATATGACAGAAAAAATGAGAATAACACCAGAAGATTTGAATTTGGGCTCCTTATGCTGTAGACTCAGCAAAAGCATGGAGGAGATTTTCGAAAGACTAGCGGAACCCGAAGCATTTAAAAATAGAACAGATATAGATAACCCCCATTCCCTCCTGACTGATGGATGGGATCACCCAGATGCCTGGGCCCCGGGCAACCCGGCTATAGATGCCTCGCCTCTGACCCCATTGTTGAAAGAAGGAGCGAAGGAAATTGGTTACCCAGAAGATCCATACCCAGACACAGTCACAGATGGGATAGACGAAAATACCCCTCTCAGTACTGATGAATACACTGACCTCCAGAACCTAGCCACCCTCTTCCGGAAAGAAACCTTGTGCTACAAGAAAGTGAAATACTGTACCGACTGTGAAATGCAAGGAGTTACAGGAGTAGTCAAGGCAGCTGTTACAGATTACAAATCCCCCTCTGGTTTCCTGCCCCCTCTATGGATTTTGGAGATAGGAGAACTAATTTGGAAAAATGCTGCAAGGAAATGGCAAGGCTTGGTAGCTGCGCAAATAAGGTCAGAAGCAATCCACATTAGATCGCTCATCATAAGTTTGAAGTTAGACATCAGGGAAAGATACCCACAAAGATATGAGGTGATAACCCACAAAGCACACAAACTAGCAATGGAGCAAGTGGCAACCAGGAAGGCAAAGGTCCCTCCTAGTGAGAGATTCTTCATAGCTAACGGAGACATAAGCCTACTAGAGTACCTGAGAGAACAAGAAGGAGCTGAAATTACAGAACAGGAAAAAGAGAGAGTACAAATATGTATGAATCCTAAAAAGAAGGATAACCGAACACAAACCGAGGAGGAAAGAATGGAAGAGTCCCCCGGGGTTTTTGTTCTCCCACCCCCTATGGAAAATACCCCGCCCTCTCTGACACAGAACCCAGAAGAATCTCAACCCCCCTGTGGACAACAAATCACCTTGATACAGGACTCTGAAGAGCAACCGGCCGAGGAGGAAGAAAGAATGCTGTTCTTGTCCCAAGGAGATACCCCTTCCAACCCAGAAATAGATAAAATTATAGAATGCCACAACCGAATTGATTCTGTGGCAAAAGCGGTTGAGAGGATCGAAAACATTCTGGCACAGTGTCTCCCTGCAAAAGAAGCCTCCCCCCGCCCCCCCTCCCCTCCTCCCCCACAACCCCCGCGAGAGCAAAGAGAGGAAAGGAGTAGAACAAGACAGCCCATAACAAAGACCAAAGAAACGGCAACAGAACAAATTGGAAATAAGAATGCAACAAATGAGAATAAATATAGATCAGTCGGAACGACCACAGACATGTTGAAAAAGAAAAAGAATAAAGTAACACAAACAAAAAACGACAGGCAAATCCCCCCACGAGGAAGGAACAGACCGAACATACAACAAGAAAGGAACAATTACGGACCCGGGAGGAGAAACAATTGGATACAACAATACAGAGAGCCAAGGAATTGGGGATTCGAGGAAACGGGCCGCACCGACTGGAGAACAAACCACCGGAGACCCAGCCGAACCCTGAACCCAGAGGAAAGGATTCCACAGAGATGGAACACCCAACAAGGCCAACAAGGAAACAGATCACAGCCCAGAAGGTGGATCCCCCAGAACAGATGGAGTTACCATCAAAGAAGAGGAAACACCCAATGGGATCAAGAACAACAAGGAGGAAGAACTTGGCAAGAAAGAGACAATGGCAACTGGGGATGGAGATGGTAGTCTCTGAAGTCCCTCTCACCCTGCCACAGAAGTCGGTACTGAGTAAAGGAAGGTCGTTTGTCCTGGGCCCTCCTTCTCTCAAACCAATTGAGAATAATATCACAACCTCTCTGGAGGATTTGGAAACAGAAATAAATCACAGATTTACCCAGTCTCTGCTTCCAGGATCCCTCCCTCCTGGTACAAATAAACAAAAGATGAAGGTTCCCACACAGCTCCCTTTCCAAAAAGGGAAGAGGTTCCCTCCTAAGAGACTCCCAGGACTGGCAGAGAAGATAAATGAAGCCAAGAAGGAAATACTGACAGCAGGCAAAAAGAAAAAGAGGATAAATATGAACAGAAAAGAAATAGAAGCACTGGAACAATTACAAGAAAATCCGAATATTGTGATAAAGAAAGCAGACAAAGATGGAGCTTTAGTTGTACTGAAAACAGGAAATTACAGAGCTATGGGAAGAGCCCACCTTAAAGATAGAGAAACATACGTCCCCCTAATAGATGAGGAGGAAGCCCTGAAGAAAGTAGATAATGAATCCAAGAGGCTTGTAAATAGATTCTACAACTTGGATTCCCCCAGAAAGAAGTGCACCAGCTTTAAAGCAGCTCAGAGAGATGCTTTGTTGGCACATAAGCCCAGCATCCCACACTGGTACATTCTTCCGAAAACACACAAGAAAATAGACGAAGAATTAGGTACCTGGCCAGGGAGACCAGTACTGAGCGGCTGCTGTGCCCCCACCAGACCTGTGGATAGGCTGCTTACCACATATCTAGCACCATTGTTAGATCTCCTTCCAGAGAGATTACAAGATACTTCAGACTTTCTTAGAAAGATAAGAGATTTTCCACAGATCCCGAAAGGAGCTTTGATTTTTTCCTTTGATGTCGTATCTCTGTATCCATCCATACCCCAAGAAGAAGCGGCATGGGTAGTCTCACATTTCTATGAGAAGAATTACGGATACGTGCAAGGAAGATTAATGCATGACTTCAACATACAAGCTCCACCCCCTTATTTAATAAAGGAAGGGATTGACCATGTTTTGAATGGAACCCTACTAAGATATGACCATGGGTATTACAGGCAAAATAAAGGCACAGCAATAGGTGCGTCGGTATCAGTAGCTATCGCTGAGATCTTCGTACATGCGAGCATTGAAAAAGAAAGGAAAAGAATGCAGAAACAACCCCTAGTGTTCTTGAGATACATAGATGACATTTTTGGGATTTTCGATGGAAGAGAAGATGAGCTGAAAGAGTACCATGAGGGCTTGAACAAAATACACCCTGACCTCCAATTCACGCTAGAGTATGATAGCCAGAAGCTCCCATTCCTGGACACTTTAGTGTATCTAAATGAAGATGGAAACTTACAAACCACGGTGTTCTACAAGCCCTCCAACACTCATCAGTATTTACATTTCCACTCGAGCCACCACCCAAACCTCAAGAGATCCCTCCCCTTTTCACAAGGTATAAGGATCAAGAGAATTGTGAGCGACCCAAAGAACCTAGAAGAATCGCTAGAAGATATGTTCAAGTTCTTCAGGCTCAGAGGTTACACTCACAAGATAATAACACAGGCAAAGAAAAGATTGAGTGAACTAACCCGAGAAGACCTGTTGTTGGAGAAAAACAGAAAAGGAACAGGCAGAATCATTTTCCCCATGTTGTACTCCCCGAGCATAGCGCCAATCCTGAGGAATTACATCAATAATATTTGGTCCTGGCTCCAAAGTAACGCCGAAGATAAACCGTGGGAACAATGGTTCAGGGATCCGCCCCCGATGATCGCGTGGAAAAAAGATCAAGCTATAGGTGAGAAACTTATTAGAGCGGAATTTCCATCCCCACTCACGCTCAAAAGAATAAGAGAATTGTCAGGATGCAGGGAAAGGAAACAACCAAAATAAGCGAAATCCAAACAAGATTATCATGACAAATGTAAAGGAAAGTTATGATGGAAGAGGGCGCGTAGTACCCCCCCCCCCCCTCTCGCCCCTCCGCTAGAAGCGATGAGGTACAACACTTTCTAGTTTGTTAGTTTTGTTTACAAATATTTATAGTAGATTTATTTACCCCCTTGTATGTTATTAAAATATGGCTTCGGTTTATACATTAACATATCAGGATGTCCCCCCCCCCCCTTTACTTGTGTATATATATATATATATTTATATATGTAGGTTTCATTCGTGTTTTGATTGTAAAAGGTTTCCCGGGTAACAGATGTTCTGTACCTCTGTGCATAACGGACACATCCGTATATGGATTCCTTCCTTTTTATGTTTACGGGAACAAATACACATTATTTCAAGTTGTGTTTGTTCAAACATATATAGTTCTCCCTGTTTATTTAGGTTTCATTGGTATCCTCTTTAAACGCATTGAGGGTTGAACACACATTTACAGGTCCAGAGACAAGTTTAGTCGGGTTTTTCCCGTTTCTGTAACGGACTAATACCTTGTAAAGAACCAGGATTGAGAACACTTTGGTATATATTATATAATTTTATATATACTGTTAGTACTCCCCTCATTTTCTGAGATCTGTTTTTACAGTTTTCATAAACATTTGTATACGCTATATTTTTATAGCGGCCTTTTTTGAATTTAGGCTAAAACGTTTTGTATATAACTCCTTGTAAACGCTTTTTTATTAGCGTCTTAATCTCAGATACAATGTATAGCTCCTTGAAAATGCTGCAAGTGTTAGCGTTTTAATGAGTTCATATTTATGTTTTTATATTTTAATTTTTTTTGTGATAGCTTTTTAACCCTTCTCCTTTTTTTGCCAAGATTTAGCAGAACCCAGAAGATATTTGAAAGGAGTGAAGGTATTCTTCCCCCCCCCCCCCCTGCCCCGTCATCACCGTTACTCTGATCTTGCCCCAGAGAGCGCACCCAGCGAAATGAGATTAGAGGCGGACCATACCCGCGTTCCTCCCCTCAAGTAACGACGCACCTGTGAGATCCAGAGCAGAGTTAGCCACGCCCCCCAAGAAGCGCCTGTCTCTCTTGCTTATATACCCGTTTCCATCCTCTCTTTCCACACACTCCCCTCTCCAGCAGGCGTAGCAGTTGCGACAAGGACTTCGAATACCCAACCTAACCCTCTCTCTCCTTGACCAAGTGTAGCCCCCTTGAGAAGGGCTCCTGCCGCGGCCTCCTCTTCCCCCCCCATCCCCCGTTTTTTCCTCGTTTCTTGTGTGGCTGTTTTTCATGTTTTGCTTTTGATCAAACAGGTTACTGTGTGGTTGCTGTTATTTTTACCTTTTTTTGCAACATTCAAACTGATATTATTTTCACTTTGTTAAATTCGTACCACTCTCTATCTCCGTAGATGCCAGAGGAAAATCGAAAGAGCAATCCTCTTCGTCCTCCTCTCCCCACCCGCACCATCTGACCAGAAGCCTAGAGGTCTTACCCCCAGTCGGACGCTGACAGAGAGATCCTATGTTTTTTCCTGGAACGGGTTTTTTTTTACCTCCCATTTTTTACCCATTTTTTATGAATTGATCATTTTTTATGAATTGATCATTTATTATGATTTGATCATTTTTTATGAATTGATCATTTATTATGAATTGATCATTTTTTATGAATTGATCATTTATCATGAATTGATCATTTTTTATGAATTGATCATTTATTATGAATTGATCATTTTTTATGAATTGATCATTTTTTATGAATTGATCGTTTTTATGAATTGATCATTTTTTATGAATTGATCGTTTTTATGAATTGATCATTTTTTATGAATTGATCACTTTTTATGAATTGATCATTTTTTATGAATTGATCATTTTTTATGAATTGATCATTTTTTATGAATTGATCATTTTTATGAATTGATTGTGTTTTGTTGTTTGTTTTTTGGTCCTAGTTTTCAACAATAAAATAAATCCTAATCGAGACCACCAGGAAGACCTGTGTGCACAGTCTGATAGTTCCACGGACCACATCTTACCTACAAATTATTTCAAATCCCTCTTCCCTCAGGTGCCGAGGGAGAGTTGGAACGACCCCCGTCGATCCCCACCTCCCCTCCCGGCATCACCCCGCCAGATTGAGGCAACCCCCAGATGAGGGCGTTTATAGAGATTCCCGCAGATCAAAACCTTTTTTCGATATATTTTTGTTTTTGCGGTGTTTTCCATGAATGTAGAAACATTAGAATAGAAAACCCCTTCGCCTCCCACCCCCCCAAAAAACAGGCTCTTGTCAGAGTATTTCTTACGAACCAAAGATATTTTACTTCCTTTTTTGTTGAAGTTGCTTCATAGAATAACCTTTGCCAGAGCACAGACGTGCCTAGGCATGGCTGGGTTGTTTCTTTGTTTTTCTCTTTTTAGGATAAGTTTTTATAAAAGGAACATATGCCTTTGTGACAAGTAAACGTTATAATTTGTAAGCAAATGACAAACATTTCAACTTCAGAAAGTACTCAAAAAAAGAAGAATAAGAAACAGGTTCAGATATAACCTTCGTTTATTGTGAATGGTTTTTGCCAGAGCGCAGGCAGGCCTGTTTATTTTTATTTTTCTTCCCCCCCCCCCCCTTTTCTGAACATTGACAGGAACACACCATATGAATATTTACATAATGTACACCATGTTTCCTAGTCTTTGTATACATTTTTATAACAAACATTTATATGTACATTCTGTTGGTCTGTGCCAGAGCACCAATATGCCTGGACAGATCTTTGTTCTATTTTTTCCCCCTTTTTATATATGACTGCGAAGGTGTGTCCTTTTTATGTCTGAGATGAATAGATTGCTAGTTTGTATAACATTTTATGGTCCCATATAATATATAAGGTCCACCTATTTTTATGTTCCAATGCCTCCCAAACCAATTGTGAAACCCTCCTAACCCCCCTTCCTGGTATATACCTACATAGGGACAGGGAGAAGGTTCCCCAGTTCCTCAAGTTACACACACCGCGGTGCTCTTTGCAAATTGTATATATGTTGTATTTTTTGAATAAAGAGTTAGTATATACACAATAGTGCACCTGAAGAGGCCATGCAGGCCGAAAACGCGTTCGTGACTTTGGTGTATTACTAAGTGTTAAGTGTAACTTGTTTTTTATTTTCGTGCCCCTATATATATGTGAACACAGTGCAATATGAAACAGTGAGAAACCTAGTAACAAAAGGAACCCACAACACCGGGACCTAAGATTGCAGCCGCCCCCACCTCTGCAAGAAACAGGTTTGAGCTAGTCTCTCCTCCAGTAGGAACCTAGTCTCTTCAGTTTTCTGTTTTTCTTTTGAACACAGACTTTTATATCCCCGTTTGTTTTGGTTCTCAGTTGCACAAATAGTGTTTTCTTGCACCATTTTAGCATTGTCCCCCTTTAAAATTCCCACGTATTTTTCGTAATACTCGTTACACAGTGTAGCATTTTTTGTTTTCTTGTGTGATTTTACTATTTGTGTTTTGCAAGGCTTTTTGACCCAATAACGAAAGCCCCTTTTTAGTGTCTTTTTTCAAAATCAAGTGATATATTTATTTGTTATGTTAAAGTGAATACCGACCTGGGTTTTTGAGTATCACAGTGTATTTGTACATTTAGTGTTCTACTCATATATATATATATATATATATATATATATATATACATGCGTATCAGTGCATAGTGCGATATATGGAAATAGTGTATTTACAGTGAAAGTGAAGTGATATACGCGTTGTGTTGGTTGATTACCCACCCATTGCGTCGGTTTGTCTCGATATACTCGACTTACTTTTAGTGTTTTATATATATATATATACATATACATATGTCAGAGCCTAGTGCCAGCAAGATATAGAAAAAAACAATTAGAAACCCGACCTAAAACCCCACATAGGATTGATACTCAGTGGAATGGTCACAACCAGGAATCAATCGAAAGACGACAATATGACAGAAAAAATGAGAATAACACCAGAAGATTTGAATTTGGGCTCCTTATGCTGTAGACTCAGCAAAAGCATGGAGGAGATTTTCGAAAGACTAGCGGAACCCGAAGCATTTAAAAATAGAACAGATATAGATAACCCCCATTCCCTCCTGACTGATGGATGGGATCACCCAGATGCCTGGGCCCCGGGCAACCCGGCTATAGATGCCTCGCCTCTGACCCCATTGTTGAAAGAAGGAGCGAAGGAAATTGGTTACCCAGAAGATCCATACCCAGACACAGTCACAGATGGGATAGACGAAAATACCCCTCTCAGTACTGATGAATACACTGACCTCCAGAACCTAGCCACCCTCTTCCGGAAAGAAACCTTGTGCTACAAGAAAGTGAAATACTGTACCGACTGTGAAATGCAAGGAGTTACAGGAGTAGTCAAGGCAGCTGTTACAGATTACAAATCCCCCTCTGGTTTCCTGCCCCCTCTATGGATTTTGGAGATAGGAGAACTAATTTGGAAAAATGCTGCAAGGAAATGGCAAGGCTTGGTAGCTGCGCAAATAAGGTCAGAAGCAATCCACATTAGATCGCTCATCATAAGTTTGAAGTTAGACATCAGGGAAAGATACCCACAAAGATATGAGGTGATAACCCACAAAGCACACAAACTAGCAATGGAGCAAGTGGCAACCAGGAAGGCAAAGGTCCCTCCTAGTGAGAGATTCTTCATAGCTAACGGAGACATAAGCCTACTAGAGTACCTGAGAGAACAAGAAGGAGCTGAAATTACAGAACAGGAAAAAGAGAGAGTACAAATATGTATGAATCCTAAAAAGAAGGATAACCGAACACAAACCGAGGAGGAAAGAATGGAAGAGTCCCCCGGGGTTTTTGTTCTCCCACCCCCTATGGAAAATACCCCGCCCTCTCTGACACAGAACCCAGAAGAATCTCAACCCCCCTGTGGACAACAAATCACCTTGATACAGGACTCTGAAGAGCAACCGGCCGAGGAGGAAGAAAGAATGCTGTTCTTGTCCCAAGGAGATACCCCTTCCAACCCAGAAATAGATAAAATTATAGAATGCCACAACCGAATTGATTCTGTGGCAAAAGCGGTTGAGAGGATCGAAAACATTCTGGCACAGTGTCTCCCTGCAAAAGAAGCCTCCCCCCGCCCCCCCTCCCCTCCTCCCCCACAACCCCCGCGAGAGCAAAGAGAGGAAAGGAGTAGAACAAGACAGCCCATAACAAAGACCAAAGAAACGGCAACAGAACAAATTGGAAATAAGAATGCAACAAATGAGAATAAATATAGATCAGTCGGAACGACCACAGACATGTTGAAAAAGAAAAAGAATAAAGTAACACAAACAAAAAACGACAGGCAAATCCCCCCACGAGGAAGGAACAGACCGAACATACAACAAGAAAGGAACAATTACGGACCCGGGAGGAGAAACAATTGGATACAACAATACAGAGAGCCAAGGAATTGGGGATTCGAGGAAACGGGCCGCACCGACTGGAGAACAAACCACCGGAGACCCAGCCGAACCCTGAACCCAGAGGAAAGGATTCCACAGAGATGGAACACCCAACAAGGCCAACAAGGAAACAGATCACAGCCCAGAAGGTGGATCCCCCAGAACAGATGGAGTTACCATCAAAGAAGAGGAAACACCCAATGGGATCAAGAACAACAAGGAGGAAGAACTTGGCAAGAAAGAGACAATGGCAACTGGGGATGGAGATGGTAGTCTCTGAAGTCCCTCTCACCCTGCCACAGAAGTCGGTACTGAGTAAAGGAAGGTCGTTTGTCCTGGGCCCTCCTTCTCTCAAACCAATTGAGAATAATATCACAACCTCTCTGGAGGATTTGGAAACAGAAATAAATCACAGATTTACCCAGTCTCTGCTTCCAGGATCCCTCCCTCCTGGTACAAATAAACAAAAGATGAAGGTTCCCACACAGCTCCCTTTCCAAAAAGGGAAGAGGTTCCCTCCTAAGAGACTCCCAGGACTGGCAGAGAAGATAAATGAAGCCAAGAAGGAAATACTGACAGCAGGCAAAAAGAAAAAGAGGATAAATATGAACAGAAAAGAAATAGAAGCACTGGAACAATTACAAGAAAATCCGAATATTGTGATAAAGAAAGCAGACAAAGATGGAGCTTTAGTTGTACTGAAAACAGGAAATTACAGAGCTATGGGAAGAGCCCACCTTAAAGATAGAGAAACATACGTCCCCCTAATAGATGAGGAGGAAGCCCTGAAGAAAGTAGATAATGAATCCAAGAGGCTTGTAAATAGATTCTACAACTTGGATTCCCCCAGAAAGAAGTGCACCAGCTTTAAAGCAGCTCAGAGAGATGCTTTGTTGGCACATAAGCCCAGCATCCCACACTGGTACATTCTTCCGAAAACACACAAGAAAATAGACGAAGAATTAGGTACCTGGCCAGGGAGACCAGTACTGAGCGGCTGCTGTGCCCCCACCAGACCTGTGGATAGGCTGCTTACCACATATCTAGCACCATTGTTAGATCTCCTTCCAGAGAGATTACAAGATACTTCAGACTTTCTTAGAAAGATAAGAGATTTTCCACAGATCCCGAAAGGAGCTTTGATTTTTTCCTTTGATGTCGTATCTCTGTATCCATCCATACCCCAAGAAGAAGCGGCATGGGTAGTCTCACATTTCTATGAGAAGAATTACGGATACGTGCAAGGAAGATTAATGCATGACTTCAACATACAAGCTCCACCCCCTTATTTAATAAAGGAAGGGATTGACCATGTTTTGAATGGAACCCTACTAAGATATGACCATGGGTATTACAGGCAAAATAAAGGCACAGCAATAGGTGCGTCGGTATCAGTAGCTATCGCTGAGATCTTCGTACATGCGAGCATTGAAAAAGAAAGGAAAAGAATGCAGAAACAACCCCTAGTGTTCTTGAGATACATAGATGACATTTTTGGGATTTTCGATGGAAGAGAAGATGAGCTGAAAGAGTACCATGAGGGCTTGAACAAAATACACCCTGACCTCCAATTCACGCTAGAGTATGATAGCCAGAAGCTCCCATTCCTGGACACTTTAGTGTATCTAAATGAAGATGGAAACTTACAAACCACGGTGTTCTACAAGCCCTCCAACACTCATCAGTATTTACATTTCCACTCGAGCCACCACCCAAACCTCAAGAGATCCCTCCCCTTTTCACAAGGTATAAGGATCAAGAGAATTGTGAGCGACCCAAAGAACCTAGAAGAATCGCTAGAAGATATGTTCAAGTTCTTCAGGCTCAGAGGTTA
>NC_061850.1:9003734-9011234 GCF_019202785.1 Penaeus chinensis | reverse complement strand
CCCACTCATCCTGACCATTAGTAGCCCTACAAAGGGTTCCTGCCAGGATCCATCTTTGTGATTTCCTTTTGTCATGGAAGAGGTGAAGAGACTTTTACTTAACTTTTTGCTTTTTTGCATAGTCACCACACACCGACGAGAGGAAGTTCCAAGGAGGCAGGCAAGACACAGGAAGTGGGAGCCCCTCCCCAGGCGCCCCCACCCCCCCCCCCCCCCGCCCCAGCCCCGCCGGAAGGACCTCGGAAGTCGGTCACCTATACCGTGTGACTCCTTTGGAGTCTTCTTTCCCTTGTATATATTGTATCTTTTGGAATAAAGACTTCAGTTAACCTCTCACACAGCACCTGATGAAGCCTCTGGCTGAAAGCGCTAGTGCTTTGAGTTAACTGTTAATTTTAAGGATTACATGGTTGTTTCTCTCCTCCATTCCTATAATTAACTTATCATATATCGTCTTTGCCCGCCAAGCAAGACATATACTTACCAAACAAAAAAGCCCTGTATTTGCAAATGACTAGTCCTAGTAAGGACTCTTTTATATATATATAAAAAATACGAATTTGATACCAGTCTCTGCCTGACCAGCAAGACTGATTCTGAAAGACCGATTGTGTACTAGTCTTTGCCTGCCCTGCAAGACTTTGTGATTTGAGAATCTGATACCAGTCTTTGCCTGCCCAGCAAGACTCAGGATTTGAGAATTTGATACCAGTCTTTGCCTGCCCAGCAAGACAGTCTTTGCCTGCCCAGCAAGACAGTTTGTTTGCCTTGTGTTTCACATGATTTAACCTTATTAAGGACTCGTGTCACAACCATAGTCTTTGCCAGCCCAGCAAGACTAGAGAAGCACATGAACAGTCCTTTTAAGGATTCTATGAAGTACAGGAAACAAAGCTGACCAGTTACACAAAAAAGCCATTTTTAAGAATTAATATATACAGTGTGAATACATTATCTGATTTTTCCTCTGTATTTTTCCAGAAACCCATAGACTCCTGCTGAAGAATCCTGAAGAGTGTCAGTCTGTCCTCAGAGTTCCTTCCTCCAGCCTAGGGTGGACTGCATACACACTCCTCTGGAAAACCAGCAGTTGTTAATTCTATGGCACATTGTATAATAACCACAGAGCTTGTAACATATAAAAATTTGGTAAAGGAATAAAGAGAGAAACAAGGTGACTTATGCAATTTAAATTTACCTGAAAAAGAAAGACTGAGAACCTAAAGAGATTCATTGTAAGATGCCTATGACACGAGCAAACACCAAAATAATGAAAAAAGGACCAGTAGAAGAAGGTATTATAGATGAAATGGTCTCAACCCTGGGAGGCAGCTTAGAGTCTGTCCTCCAACAAGCAATAGGGGAAACAAACATAAACAAACACCTGATAAACAACCCCTTAGCCTTGAGAGGAGGCTGGAATCACCCACTGGCTTGGGCAAACACAAGCCCAGCAGTCCAAGCATCCCCCTTGGCACCCCTATTACTAGGAGGAGAAGTACAGCTAGGCTTCCCAGAAGACCCTTTCAAAGATGAGATCCATAATTTACAGGACCACCCTCCCGTATCTACACAAAATGAACAGATAGAGGTAACAAACTTGGCAAAACTATACAAAGAGGAAACAGTACAGCAAGCCATAGTAAAATACCTAGACAGATGTGAACTGAAAGGAGTAACAGACAGATTTGAGCTTATGTTACAAAACATAGATAGTAGGATGAGGGACCTACCACCCATGTGGGTAATAGAAATGGGAGAGTTGATCTTGCAAGGGGCAGCAAGAAGATGGCAAGGCTTAATGGCAGCGGCAATTAGAGCAAGCACAGTAGAAGTGAGGAGGGGAATAATAGATGAGAAAAATAGACTGAAAAGTAAATACCCTCACTCCTACAGAAGAATCTGCCATGATGCTTATACTAGAGCCAAGCTTGCAGCCAAAAAAATTGACAAGTTGCAACCCCCTAGAAGCAAATTCTATCTATTACAAGAAGGGACTCCCCTCATACAATATATGAAAGAAAGGACAAATATGGAAATGACAGGGGAAGAAAGAGAAATGGTCCTAAAATGCATGAGAGACATAGGCATAAACTCTCCTCTAGAGGAACCCGAACCCCTAGAAAGTGGTCAGACAGAAACAGAAAATGAAGATATAGAACCAGGCCAGATAGATAGAGAACAAGAAAATGAGAAAGAACAAAGAGAACAAAACAAAGAAACAGAACATAATCAAACAGAAATTGAGCATGAGAATGAAAATGAAAATAATGAAGCATGCCTCCTACCTCCACCCCTTAGCAATGAAACAGAGGAGACACCTCAAGCAGAAAATGGAGCCTCGGAGGAAAGAGATAATCATATAGACTTACCCCCAAGAGGGGAAGACTATACACAGATCTCTCTCCCAATGAACAACACCATAAGGAGCCCAGGCACCCTAGAATTATTCCTGCCATCTCCACCTTCCCCTCCCTGCCCTTCAGGGCTAAAGGAAAGGGAGGAAGCTTGTAATAAGCTCCTAGAAAAGGTAGTAGGAGCAATAGGCCAGCTGGAAAAGGTCATTGCTAATCTCAATGATAAAATCACAGAAAAAGATACTACCAAAAATAATATGGAAGGAAATAAAGACAAAGCCGAGCAAAGCAATGAGAATGAAGAGGCACCACAAACACAAAAGAATAAGGGAAATACTGAGACATGGTTGTCTCTGAAAAGATATGCTAAGAGGAAAACAGAGGAGGAAAAGAGGAATAATAAGAAACCAAAAAACGGACAGAAACAGAAAAAAACAAAAAATGCAATACCACAGAACACCAAAGGGGCCAATACAGGTGGAACAACAGCCCAGAAAGAACAAAGAAGTGCCAGACAGCACCCACCCACACGGGTACCCACCCACAGGGAAAAAGCCCACCTAACCCATTACCCAAAAGAACAGAGAAAACCCCAAGCCACATACCAGAGAAGGTGGCAAGCTCACAACCCAAACCACCTAACCCATTACCCAAAAGAGCAGAGAAAACCCCAAGCCCCATACCAGAGAAGGTGGCAAACTCACAACCCAAACCACCCGCAAAACTGGAGAGCAGCTCCACAAGAGCAAGAAAAGAGACCAAACAGAGTCCAATACCACAGAAATTTCCACCAGGAAAGGTTCCAAGAGCAGAACCCACACTGGATAAGCCACCCCCAACCATGGAGGCCACCTCCCAGACATGGAAGATTTCCTCAAAGAGGGATTTACCAGTGGGCCCAAGGGCAAGCAGGAGGAAGGCAGTGGCAAGAAGGAGGGTACGGCAGATGGGGATGGAACTAATAATATCTGAAGTACCCATAACCAGAACCCAACTCTCTGTCCTCATCAAGGGAAGATCTTTTGTACCTGGACCTCCCCCAAAGAAAGCCCTTCTGGAGAACCTAGGAAGCTCTATGAATAG
Organism: Penaeus chinensis; assembly: GCF_019202785.1. Taxonomy (NCBI): domain Eukaryota; kingdom Metazoa; phylum Arthropoda; class Malacostraca; order Decapoda; family Penaeidae; genus Penaeus; species Penaeus chinensis. Next base: position 9,007,794 of record NC_061850.1, on the reverse strand, counting down.
ATTAAAAGAGCAAATAAACAAAAGATTTGCAGATTCCCTCTTGCCTAGCCAAGAAAATGAGGAATCACTCAACAAAAAGAGGAGAAATATGCCCAAGCAACTCCCAATGAAACAGAGAGTGAGCATTCCTACCAAAAAACTCCCAGGTTTAGAAACAATGGTCCATTGTGAAACCATGGAAGTAGGAGAACAAATCTTAAAAGGCAGCCTCCCAAATATGAGCAAAAAAGAAAGCGAGGCCCTTAAAGATCTAGCTCAAAACCCTGACCTTGTCATTAAAAAAGCAGACAAGGATGGGGCATTAGTGGTTCTGAAGAAAGAGAGCTATATAGCAATGGGTGAAGCACATTTATCAGATACTGAGACATATATCCCATTAAATAATCCAGATGAAGCCCTACAAGCTATAAAGAGACAAAGCAAAATCCTAGTAAACCGTTTCTATACCCTGGATAACTCAGGAAAAGATGGGGGAAACAAAAGAAGCTTTCTGGCAGGTCAAAGAGATGCACTACTGGAGCACGAGCCAATAATCCCACATTGGTATGTCTTACCAAAAACCCATAAGAAAAAAGACCCAGATACAGGCCTATGGCCAGGGAGACCAGTGCTCAGTGGATGTAATGCCCCTACCAGACCAGTAGACAGATTGCTAACAACATACCTCACTCCCTTGCTGGATCTCCTTCCAGAGAGATTGCAAGATACCACAGCTTTTCTGAAGAAAATAGCCACATTACCAAGGTTCCCAACAGGCTCTATTATCTTCTCATTTGATATAGTGTCACTGTATCCCTCCATCCCACAGGAGGAAGCAGCCTGGATTGTGGCAAATTTCTATGAAAAGAATTTTGCATATGTCAAGGAGAGACTAAGAACAGACTATAATATCATAGCCCCACCTCCGTACCTAATAAAAGAAGGTATAGATCATGTCTTACAAGGCACACTGCTAAGATTTAACAACCAATTCTATAACCAGGGCAAAGGAACAGCAATTGGAGCTTCAGTCTCAGTAGCCATAGCTGAAATCTTTGTACATGCTAGCATAGAAGGGAAAAGACAGAAATTGATAAAACAGCCAGTGATTTTCTATAGATACATTGATGATATCTTTGGAATCTTCACGGGCACAGAGGCAGAACTCTTGGAATACCACCAAGAGCTCAATAAGATACACCCAGACCTGAAATTTACAGTGGAATATAGTAAAAAGGAGTTGCCCTTCCTAGATACTATGGTGTACCTGGATACAGAAGGAAAAGTGCAAACCTCGGTGTACCATAAACCATCAAACACACACCAGTATCTGCACTTCCAATCATGTCATCCTCCAAGCCTCAAGAGATCCTTACCTTATTCTCAGGCATTAAGAATCAAAAGAATAGTAAGTGAGCCATATAAGCTAGAGGAAGCTTTAAAAGACATGGTAAACTTCTTCACAAAAAGAGGATATTGCAAAAGAACATTGGGATCTGCACAAAAAAGAATAAGAGAGGTCAACAGGGAAACCCTCTTAGAAAGAAAAATAAGGGAAGAACAAAAACGCATAATCTTCCCCATGCTATACTCCCCATCCTTAGAAAGAGTCCTAAACCACTCTTTAAAAGAAATATGGGAGTGGGTAGTTGAAAATTCTAAAGAAACCCCATGGGAAAAGAAGTTCTTGACTTCACATCCCATGATAGCCTGGAGAAAAGGAAAGACTATAGCTGACCAGCTAGTCAGAGCAGAATTCCCCAGACCCCTCAAAGATATTCAAAATATCAATAAGCAATAAAGAAAAGCTTACAAAAAGACACTATGATACAGGAAAAAGCAGATGAACAACTTTTATTAAAAAATGGCATAAAGCAAAAAAATACATAAACATGAAAGGATATGACAAGATAAACAAAAACAATAGATAAATGGTATGCAGAGACATATGTGTATACAGATATCTGGAATATATTCACAAAGAACAATAGACCGTGAATAAAAGAAAAGAATCAGAGATAACAAAAGAAAGGGATACAACAAATACAAAGAGAGAGAAAAAGTAAAAAGGAGATCACAACCTTTTCCCCACCTTGGAATGTCCCCTTACAGTTGAAATGGAGGAGGAGATTGACAAAATTGAAGTTTCAAAAAGAAAAAACAAGAGGTTCTCATGAAATACTCCAAATATAAATGATATAAATAAAAAAATAAAAAAACTGGCAAAGAAAAAGAAAAGAAAAGAATACAATCTTCTCCCCACCTCAAAATTTCTCCTTTCGGTTCTATTTCAAGAAGAGATAGACAAAGTTAAGTTTCAACAGAGATAAACAAGAGTTTAACTTGAAATACTTTTGGTAAAAAGATAAAATAACAGTAAAAGTACCAAGAAGTAAAGTAGAGAGAAGGCTGACCCGAAGTGACCGCCCAGGCAGAGGACAGCAAAGGGACTGGGGAACATGGCCACCCGCATTCAGAGCGCACATATCCTATGTAGATTTTTCAAAGATACATATGATATCTAGGATTTCCAAAGCCTAAGGACTTTAGTTTTATTTCTTTTGACTAGAGATAATGGTTTTAAAATCTCCAATTAATATAAATAACTATCCATAAGCTCTGAAAAGGCTTCCCACCCATCGGTCCTCACCGATACTCTACCGATATAGTTCGATGTTTCCACCATCTGACACCCATAAACCTTTCCAAAGAAGAAGTCTCTGAGGTTTCTTTTTCTTTTTCAAAGTTTATGTGATTTGACATCATAGATACTGACAAACACAGCAAGGCTAGACCTTTCAGTCTGGTAAAAAACGGCATAAAAGGTTTAAGTATTTTTTCAGTTTGTTTAGTTACCCCTGCCTTCTAGTTTTCTCTGGCATTCCGGTACCTTCGCGGTTTTCTATGATGGTAAGTAGTAAGTCTCTTCCAAGTCCTCAGTCCTACGACATAACCCTCCTCTCCACCTTCTACTAAAACTTTTTGTTCTTTTAATTTTGCACTTCTTCCAGGATCCAGGCAGTTGAGACAGGATACTCCAAGTAAGGAACCTAACCCACTCATCCTGACCATTAGTAGCCCTACAAAGGGTTCCTGCCAGGATCCATCTTTGTGATTTCCTTTTGTCATGGAAGAGGTGAAGAGACTTCTACTTAACTTTTTGCTTTTTTGCATAGTCACCACACACCGACGAGAGGAAGTTCCAAGGAGGCAGGCAAGACACAGGAAGTGGGAGCCCCTCCCCAGGCGCCCCCACCCCCCCCCCCCCCGCCCCAGCCCCGCCGGAAGGACCTCGGAAGTCGGTCACCTATACCGTGTGACTCCTTTGGAGTCTTCTTTCCCTTGTATATATTGTACCTTTTGGAATAAAGACTTCAGTTAACCTCTCACACAGCACCTGATGAAGCCTCTGGCTGAAAGCGCTAGTGCTTTGAGTTAACTGTTAATTTTAAGGATTACATGGTTGTTTCTCTCCTCCATTCCTATAATTAACTTATCATATATCGTCTTTGCCCGCCAAGCAAGACATATACTTACCAAACAAAAAAGCCCTGTATTTGCAAATGACTAGTCCTAGTAAGGACTCTTTTATATATATATAAAAAATACGAATTTGATACCAGTCTCTGCCTGACCAGCAAGACTGATTCTGAAAGACCGATTGTGTACTAGTCTTTGCCTGCCCTGCAAGACTTTGTGATTTGAGAATCTGATACCAGTCTTTGCCTGCCCAGCAAGACTCAGGATTTGAGAATTTGATACCAGTCTTTGCCTGCCCAGCAAGACAGTCTTTGCCTGCCCAGCAAGACAGTTCGTTTGCCTTGTGTTTCACATGATTTAACCTTATTAAGGACTCGTGTCACAACCATAGTCTTTGCCAGCCCAGCAAGACTAGAGAAGCACATGAACAGTCCTTTTAAGGATTCTATGAAGTACAGGAAACAAAGCTGACCAGTTACACAAAAAAGCCATTTTTAAGAATTAATATATACAGTGTGAATACATTATCTGATTTTTCCTCTGTATTTTTCCAGAAACCCATAGACTCCTGCTGAAGAATCCTGAAGAGTGTCAGTCTGTC